>NC_059108.1:94006962-94204462 GCF_020740685.1 Jaculus jaculus | reverse complement strand
GTATGGACATGTGTTTAAAACCCCAATCTCAGAGAAAACAATGAGCTATTTTTCCAGATTAAATGTTCATGAGTGCAGGTCAATATTTTATCTGAATATATAAATCTTCAAATGTGAAATGCTGCCATTATTTACAACAATAAGTTCTTATTTCAGAAGGGCAAGGCAAGCCAAATTGTGAAACACAGTTACTTCTTAACACTTCTGCTCAAACATCGTAAATGACATATTCACATCCTACTGACTAAAAAATGTTACATGGTACATCCTTCTAGCAGTGGCATTGGAATTTAAAATCATTTCACAGTGTTCACTAGAACTATGGGGATTGTAATCCTCTTACATGTGGGGGTTAATCCTGTGAATAATAGCTGTATGCCATGTATAAATCAATGACTGATGAAATAGACAATCAATCTAAGTCCTCAGACTTCATGATCATGTTGATCTTCAAAGAGCACATTGCATGGAATTAAACAAGATTATACATTGTGCATTATTTATTCTGGTCTCATACTTCTCATGTGGAAATAGAGAGTGTTAGAATTTTAATTCATTATCAAAGAGGACATGTCCATGCTTATTTATAAATACCAAACTTTGCTTTTTATTGTGAGTGTATGTGTGTGTGCATGTGTGTGTGTGCATGATGTGTGCATATGTGTGTGTATGGAAGTGTGATACCATGACCTCCTTGACATATGTGTAGAGATCTGAAGCAACCTCAAGGGGTTTGTCTTCTTCCATCTTGCTTAATACAGGGTATCCCTTGTTTTGGCCCCTGTGTATGTGCCAGTCTAGCTGACACACAGACTTTACAATTTTCCTGCCTTTGCATCCCATTGTTATTGGAAAGTTTGAATTACATATGTCTGTGATTTATTGCATCTAGATTTACATCGGTGCTAGGGAAATGGACTAAGGCAAACAGACTTGCAATCTATGTCTTTAACCTTTGAGATCCCACACCACAAATCAGACCAATAAAGTTGATCTTTCATTTTAATATTTTAATTTCTTTATTTGTTTATTTAACAGAGAGAGAGAGAGAGAATATGAGTGCAACAAGGCCTCCAGCCCCTGCAAACAAACTGCAGACACATGTCCTACCTTATGCATCTTGCTTATGTGGATACTGGGAAATCGAATTTTCCTTTGGCTTTTTAGGCAAGTGACTTAACCACTAAGACATCTCTGATCTTTTAAAGTGAACTATTTTCTTTTTACTTTCTTCTATTTTGGCAGAATTTATATTTGTACATTTCATGACATTAAAGAAGATATGTAGATAAGTATACCTGTTAATATATCTCTTTTCCAGTTTATGAGTTTAAGAAAGGTTCTATTTTCATCAAAATAGCCACCTATACCTGACAACTTTAGCACATAATTAAATCAAGGTTCTGTTGTTGTCTGGGTTGTCACTGTCAAAATGCCATATTCTAGATTTCTGAAAGGAAGCACAAAAATATAAAGCTCCAAAAGATTTACCTACCATTCCAAGGAGCCAGTCTCTGAGTCACTGGGTGACCCAATCAGGAGTCCTGAATTTATAAATTCCTGAATTTATGAATTGGAAATATTAACTAAGTAGTATAATTATGTGAGTCATGTGTCAAGAACATATTATGAAATAGAGTTTGTCTCTACATTTAAGGTTCTCCTGTCCAACTACCTGCAATGATCTGACATGATTACAAATAGTTAATGTTATCTGCTGCTACTTTGTCCCTCCTCTGTCAACCCTGGCACTTTGCAATTTATCTGTGTTTTGAGAATTTTGCTAGGCAAGTTTAACTACTTAGAGACAAAGGCAGAAAAATGAGAAAATTGAACATTGATTGTGTGTCAGGCTCAGGAACATTTGCTTTGCTTTTTGTGAACAAAGCTCATATAGTATAACTTGACGGGGATGAACATACAGTATTGATGCAGACTTATCTGGGTTTGAATAACTGCTCTGATATTCTCTAGGTGTATAATTTTGAACAAGCTATTCTCTGTGACCCAGATACTACGTTTATTAAATGAAGTAGTGAGATTTCTACTGGCATTAAATGAGTTTGTGCATCTCCATTTGCATTAATATCTATATCCATATTTTAATGGTAAGTGTGTAACTATGTAAATAATAGTTATTAAGTAATGGCTAACAATAATGAAGAGGATACTCATATCAGTAGACACTATATTAACTTGTATTAAATCCCTAATGCTGCATTAGCATTACTGTGAACTCTAATGACTTAAGACCACTATTATTCCTTATTATTTCCTACTATTCATGCAGAACTTGAGAGTGGTTCAGCTAGGCAAACCTGGCTTGAGGTGTCATCTGACATTAACTTCCAAGGTTAACTGCTGCTTTACTTGTCTGAAGATAGTAATGGCCCTAGGCAGGCCCACATCCACTGATCCTCACATGTGTCCAGGATCAGGTTTTGCTAGCTAGGGGCCCATTTCAACCCATACAGGTTTCTTGAAGCTGATGCTCCAGACATCTCATCTCATATCATATCATGCTGACTAATTTTTCCCAAAAAGATTGGCAAAAAAGACCAAGGTATATGCCACTAACACATAGCTGTGGAAACCATTTGCTATAGCTTACATTGTGTTCTACTGGCCTTTCTTTGAGAAAGATTTAGAAAGGAATAAAAAAGGAAGTAATGCCTAGAGATGAGTGACAGTTTTAGAAAGGAATAACAAGGAAGTAATACCTTGGAGTGAGGATCACAAGTGTCTTTTGGGGAGTGGCTGTAACCCAAACCAGCTTCATAAGAGACTATAACATTGAATGAATGTAGAAAAAATGATTGATGTATACTGACAGTTATAAGTGCAGTTGGAAAAGAATCAGAATACGCACAATAGTGTGATCACTATATTCTCTTTTTGCTGGCATTCCTAAGGGTAAACTTTAATAATGATCCAAATGCTGCTTAATGATTTGAATTTGAATAAATAAAATAAGATGTATCACTTTACTCTGTTTGGATTGGGCTATGATAACCTGACACATCTCACTTTGCAGCTATGATTATTCCTGCCCCACAATGCAATCATTGTTCCAGGGAACTGAAAGACACTAAAGTCTTTCATCAGATGAAATTTGCATGTAGAACTTCTCAAAAGTAAGTTTTCAATAATGAATAAAGAGTGCTACCCCAGAAGTACACTGTCCATGAAGTTTAGTAACATACTTTTAGTATATACTTTCAGCTATTTTGTCTAGTTGTGTGTTTTATTTTTATTTATTTATTTATTTTGCAGAAGGTGTAATACTGAGGATTGAATCTAGGACCTTGCATGTGTTACTGACACAGAGCTATATTCTACCATGGTGGTATATTTTTAATTTGATAATTTTCCTATAGTTTTTTCAGTCTTATGCATAAAGGCCAAGGCTCATGAAGCCTGATGGGCAACACATACCACCACGTTCTCAGTGGACCTCACATAAAACCCCTTCTCTGCTTCTGCTTTTTCCATGTTTTCTTCCTCACTTGGGTATCTAGAACAAAACTGTGTAATACTATTCTTGGCTTCCTTCAATCACTCTCTTCCTCCTTTGAGAAGGAGAAAAGTTACAGTTATCTCCTTTCTGTTGGAGTGAGATGGTCCTGTGAAACTGTTTTCCCTTTTTCTCTTCATATTTGGAAACATCAAAGGCAAAGGCCAATGAAGACAAAGTGGCCTAAGTCCAGCCTTGTACTAGTAGTTTTATAAGGGTCAATCTATCTTAAAATTTTTAATTATCTCCAAATAAAAACCATGTTCCTGGGCTGGAGAGATTGCTCAGTGGTTAAAGGCACTTATTGGCAAAGCCTGACAGCATGGGTTCAATTCCCCAGTACTGTTGTAAATCCAGATGTACAAAGTGACACATGCATCTGGGGACTGCCTGCAGTGACAGGAGGCTCTGGCATATTCATACTCTCTCTGTCTCTCTCTCTCCCTCTTTCTCCCTCCCTCTTCCTATGTCTGTCTCTCTCAAATAAATAAATAAACATATTTAAAAATAAGCCATGATCATTCTTTTAAATTTTATTTATTTATAAGCAGAGAGAGAGAGAGAGAGAGAGAGAGAGAGAGAGAGAGCCAGAGCCAGAGACAGAGACAGAGACAGAGACAGAGAGAGAAGGAGCATATGGATACACACCATGTTTTTATTTTATTTTATTTTATTTTATTTTATTTTATTTTATTTTATTTTATTTTATTTTATTTTATTTTATTGCCACTGCAACCAAACTTGAAGTGCATGTACCATATTGTATGTATATGTGGCTCTGTGTGGGGAATGGAACTAGGGCTGGCAGGCTTTGCAACTATTTACCTTAGCTGCCAGGGCATCTTCCAAGCTTCCAAGGCCAGGTTCTTTTAAGAATGGAGATAATTTTTGACTTTCTACCCATCTTACCTTGCTTCATTTTGGCTCAGCTCAAGCAGGAGATGTTAGCTAATGACTTGCTAAAATTGCCTGCATAATCCACTTCATCTTATTTCCTTCAGGACTCTCTCTCTGATATTGAAATGCTAGGATACAAGATATTACAACACAAAAATAAAAATCACATTTTGGTAATATTTTTCTCACCAAAATGCTCTTATCTGTCAATGAACATGAATGTTCTTTTAGCCTCTGAAAAATTATTCAATTCCTGTTATATAATATTTATTAATGAATGAATTATTGATACTTTATTTCTGAAAAAGATCTGTTGTTATTATTTAAATTATATATTATCTAATTAATTCCAAAGAGCTCCTCTTTCTTTTTTTGTTTTTTAATTTAATTTATTAGTCTTCTTTTCAGCAAATACATGCAGTTTGGTACCATTGTTTAGGCTCATCCATGATCTACCCCCTCCCATTGGACCCTCCTTGTTGATGTAAATGGGTCATGCATTGTGGGCTTAGCCCACAGTTATTGGTACTATAAGTGTCTGCATATCATGACCCAACATGTGGCTCTGACATTATTTCCACCCCCTCTTCTGCAAAATTTCCCTGAGCCATGTTGGGTTCATTTTTGGTCTGCTTCAGCGCTGAGGTATTGGGGGCCTCTGAGACTCTGGCTCTCTGGTTTGGTAGGAGTTGATTTTTCTCTGTGTTGGTCTCCTTCCCCTTTGTGCTGGTACCCAGTTCATCAGGAAAACAACACCCTTGCTTGTTTCATCAACTTTCCTTAGTTTCAGTTAGGCCCCTTTTGAGGTATGTTGGGGCAGCTCTCTCCTTAGGATCTGCTTCTATCTGAAAAAGAGAAGCAGATTCTCCAACGGAGAGTAAGTTAGCACCAGGAAAATTGAGATAACAATTACTTTTTTGATAGAGAGTTTGATAGTTGTAGGCTCTCTTGTACCCCATGATTGATGGTAGCTTGATATTGGAGAGTGGGCTTATGTTTGGGTATGGTTCTGACTTGTTTCCCAGCTCTAGCTATGGGTCTCATACCACTGAGGGGATCAGTTAGCCAAATCAGGAGCAGTTGGTTCCCCACCCTGGCTGTGTGCCACTATTGCACTTGTGTGGGCATCACATCAGGTTATTTGTTGCTAATTAGGTTAGATCATGAGTTGCTTGGACAGATATTGGTCATTTCCCCCAGTCGCCCATGTAGCACCTTCTGGCACTAGACACACTGACTGTCTGGGGACTGACTCTCTCCTGGCTTCCAGCCATGCCATTCGATTTTGCGTATCAACTGCATGTGGAGTCTTCAGCAATAGGGACTTATCACTGGCCTTTGGTGGGTCATCAAGTACTCTGACAGAAGTCTGTCATTGTTTTGGGAAACCTTCTAGGTTTCTCTGATCAAAAGCTCATTGTGTATGGTAGCCCCAAGCTGGAAGTGGGAGTTACAGGTCAGTGCCCACTAAGAAATTGAGGAAACACATAACTAATATACAAGAGTTAGAGAGGAGAGAAAGAGAGAGGGGAAAGAGGGAGAGAGAGGGAGGGAAGATGTCGAAGATTTAGGTTAGTCTTGATCCTACCCTCTCCAGTGTCTTGTGGTTCAGTTGTTTCCTGTAAGGGTCTAGTGAAGGTTCAGCCATTTGGTCTGTCTTTTAGGAAGTAGAATTTTATGATACATTGCCGTTTGGGTCCAGATTACTGTTTTCCACCCTTCGATGACCTCCCCGCCCTCCCCATCCATCCTATTGTCTAGTCCATGATATGCTTGCTGGGTATGTAAGGTATCTTGGGTAGATTCAGGTTAGGTGTTGTGGATGAGTGAGACTATGTGTCGATTTATTTTCTGTGATTGGTCACTAAGTTCACTGAGAATAATTTGTTCCAGGTTCAACCATTTTTCCTCAAATTTCTTGTGTCGTTTTTTCTAACTGCTGGATAGAATTCCATTGAAGAGCTCCTCTTTCATTACCACATAATGTGATAGGATTATTTTAATATTCTATTCCTTTTATGAAACTATAAACTATTACAAAAACAAAGAGAGTGATAGATTATCTGAGTCTCAGTGACTGACTTTAGATAACATATGTGCATATAGTTCAATATATTCATAATTATATATAAACAGAGTGTTTGGAAGCATAAATAAAATAATATATGTAAATTAATTCAAAAATTACTATAGGGCTGGAGAGATGGCTTAGCACTTAAGACACTAGGCTACAAAGCCTAAGGACCCATGTTTGACTCTCTAGGTCTCACATAAGCCAGACACATAAGGTGATATATGTACACTAGGATGTACATGAGCACAAGGTGGCACAAGCGTCTAGAGTTTGACTAAAGTGGATGGAGATCCTGGCACATCAATTCTCTCTCTTTCTCTCTCACTCTTGTTCTGTCACATAAAAAGGGCCAGTCTGTTGGGTTTGCCTCAAGAAATGACTATAAGATGCAATTTTAATTAATTGATTATCTCTATCAAAATACAGAAACTTCAAAGAATTGCTTTAGATCTTTGATGGAGTATGAGAGAATGTAGTATATATTTTGTTCCAAAAATTGTTAACTGTTATTTTTAAACAACATTTAAGTGTTTATATTTCATGAAAGAAAGATAACCTTAAATTGTTTCTTAGTAATGCATTAGACTTTTGAAAGAATACTATAAACTGACTGAAATGGCTTTAAGGGTCTAGGAATATCTAGTTGAATCATTAGAGTGCATTTGTAACATTCCTGAACATTTAAAATGAGATTTCATTTTTAACATGGCCAAAATCTACTGGCATTGGTGTTCTTCTTTTGAATTAAGTCAGCTATCTTGAACTTACCATCATTGACATTTCCTCACAGATTCCTTGTTTTCTATCATCTCTTCCATGCCCACTTCACCTGTCTCTCATCATA
The DNA here is from genome assembly GCF_020740685.1 of Jaculus jaculus. Lineage (NCBI taxonomy): Eukaryota > Metazoa > Chordata > Mammalia > Rodentia > Dipodidae > Jaculus > Jaculus jaculus. Next base: position 94,197,133 of record NC_059108.1, on the reverse strand, counting down.
ACTACATTAGTCCTGAGACTTTTTCTATATTTGAATTGATAGAGCCCTTGGACACCCATATTCTCATTCTCTCTCATTCTATAATAAAAATACAGTATTAAAAAACCTTTCTGCCAATGATAGGAAAGTCATATTCATTTTTAAGTAAACAAGCTTCTAGAGATAATTCTATGACAACAAAATATAGTAGAAGCATAAATTAATTATTAAATCATGGCAACTGGAAGGTTAATATTCTCTAACTCCCTTCATATAGTTCCTAATCTTTTATTTTTTTTATTTAGTTGAAATTGGTATGTATATACATCATGTGTTGGTACCATCATTTTCCTCCTCCCTGTACCTCTTCACTGAGGGTCCTACTTAATGGGATTGCTGGTATTCACCATGGAGTTGTGAGTTATAGGCTATGAGAGCAGCAGTCAGACTTTGGATTGGAGGTGGAGTATGCTTCTGGACATTCCTTCTCACCCTGTGGTTTCTTACATTCTTTTTTTTTTTTTTTTTTTAAGGTAGGATTTCATTCTAGCTCAGGTTGACCTGAAATTCATTATGTAGTCTCAGGGTTGCCTCAAACTCATGGTGACCCTCCTACCTCTTCCTCCAGAATTCTGGGATTAAAGGCATGTACCACCATGCCCAGCTCTTACATTCTTCACCTCTACTTCTGCAAAATTCCCTGAGCCTTGCTAGATGTGCTTTAAGTCTACTTTAGTAGTGAGCTTTCAACAGCCTCTGAGTTTCTACTTGGGTGTACTTAGAGAATCCTCAGTGTCTGTCTCCATTACCCTGGTTCCAGTGGTCAGGCTTGCCATGAAAGCAACACTCATCTCGCCATTTCTTTTGTTAACATCTGGGCTATAACTGCTGTGCTAGGGTTTCTTAAGTTAGGTTTTATGAGTGTCATTTTATGGGTTCCTTGGCTATAAAAATTACAAGGTAAAATGAGTCAAAAAATAACTTTAGAGGAGGGATTTGTATATGAAGATATTTGTAGGGCAAACTTTTATTTTGTGAAAAGAAAATTGAGATTATAGGCTTAACATGCTTTCCATAATGTGTCACTTGTTTCAAAATTCAACTGTCATGGGCCATGTCTTTGCTCTCTTCAGTGTTACTGTTTATCTTCTCCTTTTCAAAGCTTTCTTCAAAATCAAATATAGGTAGAATAAGGCAAAATATCATCCTTGAAATTAATTCAATGGATACCATCCAGGCATTTTATAAACAAATGATTTTAAATTATGGAAGGAATTCAGCAGGCTTTTCTCAGAGTGTTAATCATTTTATCAAGACATGTTTCAGAAGAGAGCTTCTCAGGTTGAGACTTCAGTACCCTGGGGACATTGCATTACAACTTCATTGAATACACATCTGCTTTCTAACAAAATGGTCTCTGAACACTGGAGAAGTGCTCTGAGCTTAAGGAAAGACCTAGTGGGACTTGATTGACATTTTTGAGGGGTGAGGGTGAGTTCCTGATAGCCCTAAGGCAAGTATTCCACAGGCACCCCTATCTTGTGGGATCATTTTTTTTGAATCTGTAAAATATTTTATTAAATTTATCTTTGAGTTAGCTATAGCTTTTTGGTGTCATTAATTCTGGCATTTTCAAATACAATTTGTTTGAGTTGGTTCTTATAATTTTAAAAATATGCTACCTCCCCAACATAAGTAACACTCTTTTTGCATCTGCAATGAAGTTGTCTTTTTACCTATTAAGCAGATTTACTTGTGAAATGCATAGATAAATCAGTTTACATGCATACACATTGCATTGCTTGCTTCTTATTAGTTAAAATGATAGAAATGTGCTTATTGCTTGATGAATTGGAGGTGGAGTCTCAAACTTTAGCTTAGGATACATATTAGCATAACTTCAATGTACACTTTCACTATAAACAAATCTCTATTTTACAATTCAGATAAGCCCTATAAATATCCAATCCCCCCCAACAAATTTTACACCTTTATAAAAAAATCTTTTTTTTTTTTTTTTTTTTGCTCTGTTATTGTTCCATGCCATGCTTGGCCTTCATTTCTGTATGCAACTGAAGCTGCCCTGTCTTTGTCTTCCAGATGCTGGGATCACAGGGGTGTGTCTCTTCACATTTGACCTGTACTTCTGTCATCTTCATCTCATCATCATGCCAGGAGATCATAAAGAATCATTTGCTTCTCACAAAAATAAAAGTATTAAATACAAGGTTTTTTAAATATTTATTTATTTGAGAGAGAGAGGAAAAGTGAAAAAGAAGTAGAATACATACATACAGATAGATTATACACAGATAGGTGATCTATGATAGATAGATAGATACATAGATATATGATAGAGAGAATAGGCATGTCAGGGCCTCTATCCACTGCAAATAAACTCTAGTCACATGCCCCACCTTGTGTATCTGGCTTTACTAGGGTACTAGGGGATAAAATCTTAGTCCTTTGGCTATTCAGGCAAGCACTTTAAACATTAAGCCTTCTCTTTAGCCCCAAATATAAACATTTTTATGTTTTGACATTTTGTATGGCTAAGCAAGTATCAAAAGGAAAAAAAAAAAAACATGTTGACTTCTCATGATATAGAGAAATGATTCCTTCATAGGGTGTATGTGAAAAGGATTTCCCATAACCCAGTCTTCCTCTTTTCTACCATGTCCCAAGGCAAAGGAAAATCCTACTTCTCTCAATTGGTAATGGAACAATATTAGGACAAATTGTTCATGCAATAGAAACTTCTGTTCAAAATATGGATAACTTACTGATATTTTCTGAGGGTATTTCTGTTTCCAGTTCACTTCTATGATACTGAGTTGGAACCAAGTATATGCCACATTAAGTGGTTTCATATGACAAGATGGGATGGAACATCGAACAATATTTCATGTAATGTTAATAGTAATGCATACACTGGTCCCTATTGTGCTGTATTATAGGGAAAGATGTTATCAAATATTAAAAATCGCTATTCAAAAGCAGTGAAATCATTTTGTGAAGAGCTATGTGTATTCCTTTACATTATGAAGAATCATTCATAATTTTCATGAAATAGAAACATCCTACAAATGCATCAGCTAATGAATAAAGAAAATATGTGTGCATATACAATGTAATACTATAAAGCCATAAGAAAATGAGTTCCTTTAATTTGAGACAACAGTAATTGAATTAGAGATTATTGTGTGCTGGAGGAGTGGCTTAGTGGTTAAGGTACTTGCCTGTGAAGACTAAGTATCCAGGTTCAATTCTCCAGGTCCCATGTAAGCCAGGTGCAACTTGATGGCACATGCATCTGGACTTTGTTTGCAGTGGCTAGAGGCCCTGATGTGTCCATTCTCTCTCTCTCTTTCTCATAAATAAATAAATTAATAAATAAGTAAAAATAAAATCTTTAAAAAATGTGTGTGTATACACAATGGAATAGCATAAAGCCACAAAAAGAGAAAAGAGTGAGTTCCTTTCATTTGAGACAAGAGGGATATAAATAGACATTATCATATTAAGTGGAATGAATCAGCCATGCACAAAAAGAGAAATACTGCATGGTCTCTCTGACATATGGAATCTAAAAAGAAATATGTTATGGAATTTGAGAGTAGAATTGTGGATACTGGAGACTGATTGGATGAAAATGGGGAAGCTTGACCAGTAGGTACTAAGTTAAAGTCTAGGTGAGACAAGAATTTCTAAGTATTTTACTGTGGGGTGACTATAGACAGGAACAATGCATTATGTGTTTCTGAAAAAAGGAAAAAAAAGGTATTTTGAATATTTTGCCATTAAGAAATAATAAATGTGTTTTTAATACGTTAAAATAAATTTAGACCTATTAATAATTGCTATTGTGAAAGGTTTTGGGGGTGATTAGGGCATGGAAGGAGAGCTCTCATGAATGACATAAATGGCTGAAGAAACAAGAGTTCCTTTTGGCCCCATAATGCCACAAAGGACTCAGAGGATATAGCCAGAAGGTGACAGCACCAGCCAGGTCAGAAAATAGGCTCATAATAAACCTAAAACCATTTTTGCTCTTTGACTTCCCTGTCACCAGAATGGTGACAAATAATCTTTTATCCTTAGTAAATTTCCCAGTCTGCAATATCTTACTATGGGAGCCTATACACACATAACTAATTTCGGAAAATTATTAAATGAAATGTCTGCACCCCCCCATTCTAATCTGTTTGTTGATGTCTTGAGAAGGAATCATATACTTTTCTAGATCTCTATTTTAAGTCACTGTGTTCACAGTGCACATGCAACTATCCTTTTTCATTCTCCATAATAAACTCTCAAATATCTTACTTTAGATAAAGGTTCTACTCATTATAACCATTTACAGATATATACTTTGATGGAATCCAGGCTTAGCATTTTGTTTCCTATACCAACTGTCAGTAGCCTAATGTGCTTTCAAACTGCCTGTCACCCAAATCTTACTTTGTTTTTATAACTTTCCTTTAAACAACAGTCTGCATACTTCCACAACATGTCATACTCAGTGTTTTCTCAATAGCTAACTCATTTTGCCAAGTGCTCTTTTTTATCTCCAAAAGGGAGAGATATTAAGAGCTGTGTGTTGGGATATTGTTTGTGTAATATATGTGTGAATTAATTTTTATATGTATATTGTTTTTCATGATATAATACCATAAAAATTAAACCACAATTAAATAAAAACAAATTAAGTCTTAAACATTTAGCTTTATGGAAAATTACTTTATGTCAAATGCTTCCAAATTATCTTTCATGTTATAATATCAGTTGATATAATGATACATAAATTTGCATAATTTATATTTTCTTATAAACTAACTTTAGTTCCATCAAGAAATAGAAAAGAGAAATTTTATCAAATAAGATTTTATCCTAACATAGCATAACATCTCCATGAACTGGTGCTGTGACAAGTACTTGGGCAAAGGAAAGTAGGGAACATAAGATGGAAAATCAGAGGGAGGAGATGTGGTGAGAAAAATCAGAAAAAAAGAATATACAACATGCTTAAATTGTATTTATTAAAAAAAAAACTTACAGGAGACAGTTTTTTTTTTTTATGTGCCCACAAATGCCCTTTAGATAAAGGCTTGATTCTCAGCTGTGTTCCTATGGTATGGGTAATAGACTCTTTAAAAGATGGAGATGACTTCAAACGTTTCTGCTGATTGTTGTGTACCCTTGAAGATGTGGTCCTGTAGAATTATTGTCTCTCCCTTTTAGCTTCAAGCAGTGAGCTAAGGGCTTCTTACACTATATACACCTGCCATGATGTATTCATTACCTCAGATGAAAAAGCAATGGGTTAACCATGCAATTTCTGAAGCAAAATAATCCTTTTATTTTGTAATGATTGTTTTAGCTATTTTTCTTTCTGTAACATAAAGCAGATTGTTATTAAGTCCTTTCTATGTTGCTATGACAAAATGCCTGACAAGAAGCAACTTAGGAGAGGAGAGTTTACTTTGACTTGCAGTTTGAGGGGATACTGTCTATCATGGCAGAAAAGATATGGTGGGAGGAGTATGAGATAGCTGGTCACAGTGCACCTGCTCTCTGGAAGCAGAGTGTGAAGAATACTTGTGCTCATCTAACTTTTTCTTTCTAATTCAGTCTGTGACCCCAGCCTATGGATTATATCTGAACACAGTTAAGGTGAATGATCTAATCAAATTAAAGTAACTGAGAAATTATTATACAGGCATACCTAAGGATTTGTCTCTTAAATGATTCTATATCCAGTCAAGTTGACACTGAGATTTTCCATTACATAGATTGCATAGTTTAGCAGAAGCTCAAAAAGTAAAACCACTGAACTCTGGCCAAACCAAATGCCATTTAGAGTCTGAGCACCTGATTAGCCAGGAAACCTGGGATGACAGCAGCTGGGGAGTAAATTTTTTTCAGGACATCATGGCCAAGCAGCTTCATTATCTACCTAATTCATTTGCTTTATTATCTCAAGCAGTCTTATTTACTGTGAAGTGACTGAGAATTCATTTTTGCATACTCCCTAGGAATGTTTAAAACAGAAACATGTCATTTTTAATGAAAGTCTTTAAATTTCACTTTAATAATACAGCATGCTCTGTCACCATATGTATAAGGACATACAAAACAAACTGCAAAATATCAAAATATCACCTTCCCATTTAAGAGTGAAAAAGTGATATTAGGTCAAGGTCATCTGAGTAATTCTTTTTTTTCTTTTCTTTTTTTTTTTTTTCTTTTTCGAGGTAGGATCTCACTCTAGTTCAGGCTGACCTGGAATTCACTATGTAGTCTCAGGGTGGCCTCAAACTCATGGTGATCCTCCTACCTCTGGCTCCCTAGTGCTGGGATTAAAGGTGTGTGCAACCATGGCCGACACCATTTGACTTTTATAAATACATTGTGCTTATTAATACCATTGTTTGGTATTTTAAATCAGCTACTCATTTATTCATTTAACTGTTGATTGCTATTTAAAATTTTTATTCTTACAAGTAGACTAAAAAAAAAAAAACTTAACTGATGTATTATCCTCAAATAGAGTAACTAGAATGAAGCTAATCAATAGTTTTATGATTCATTCCTTCTTCTCTCATTCAGAACAACATACTAATAACATCATTCTTCAAACCACAACAGTATGAACTAAAACATGTAACCAAAGTAGACATGCTTTGCACACTGATAAGAGATCATATAAATGTAGGAAAATAACAGTAATTACATATGCAAATTCCAATTATTTTGATAATTATAGAAGAAAACAAGGACAGTGCTATTTTTTGAAAAATATTTTATATACTTATTTATTTATATATAAATATATAAGTATATAAAGAAAGAGAGAGGAAGAGAAAGAGAAAAAATAGGCATGCCAGGGCCTCTAGTTGCTGCAAAGGAATTCCAGACACATGCACCACCATGTGCATCTGACTTACATGGGTTCTGGTGAACAGAATCCTGGGTCCTTAGGTTTTGCAGCAAATGTCTTAACTGCTGAGCCAACTCTCCAGTCACAGAAATCAGATTTTGGAGGTAGAATTTAAATGGTCTGGTGATAGGAAAGCATTAAAATTTTCATATCTAAGACTCAAAACATAGAAATGTTGAAATTAATTAATGTGAATTTTCTATCTTAAAGTAGAGAATACTTCTACATATAGGCCTATTTCAATATTAAAGTTAATCAATTATGTGTCTATTAAAAAATTCATTGGTACAACATATATGTGAGACAATTCACCTAGTATTCAAGATGTAAAAATAAATAAGATATGGTCCTTATCTAAGAAGCTATAATTATTCTGCAAGAGATAGCTAAATAAACAATTATGTGCAAGCAAATTATGTTCATGAATATTTATGAAGCAAATCCAGACAAATTATTAGCAAAACAAATCTACTGATGTACAAAAACTGATAGCACATCATGACCTAGTTTGTTTTGTCCTAGGATGCATGGGTCAGGTTACATTAAAAAATATGTAACATGTTAAAGGATAAAATGGAATTTAAATAGATTCTGGTAAGATGGAATGTCTTTTCATAATGGAAAAGTCTCTTAATTAAAATGGAAAACAAATCTTTCCTTGTTAAGAAATATCTACAAAACCTATAGTATGTACTAATGGACAAATTTTAGAAGCTTTTCTTTTAATATTAGGGAAAAGAAAAGGTTGTCCATTATCCCACCTTTATTTAACACTACAATGAAGACCCTGGTTATTACAAAAAATTAAGTTCCACAATACACAGAATATCAAACTATATTTATTGTTATACTATATCAAACTTTACTAAGCTTTGTAAAGTAACAATACAAAATGATTTAAAGTAAGAAATGTTCACTTTGTCATCATATAATATTGGATAATGTCACAAGCTCTCATATTTCAAATATTTTACCCTACTTAAAAGCTATACATTAGCTTGAAGTATGAGAAAAATGGAATTTTTTACTTATAACAGCAAACAGCATGTACTTCATGCTTGCCTTGATTATACTGCACTCATTTCCAAAGGAAAACTCAAATAGAACCAGATGCTTTTTCACACTTAGTGAGCTTCATAGCAAAAAAAAAAAAAAAAAAAAGGAGTTCCTAGGGCTGAGAGATAGCTTAGCAATTAAGCACTTGCCTATGAAGCCTAAGGACCCCACTTTGAAGCTCATATTCCCATGTAAGCCATATGCACAAAGTGGTTCATGCATCTGGAGTTCATTTGCAGTGGCTGGAGGCTCTGGTGCTCTCTCTCTCTCTCTCTCTCTCTCTCTCTCTCCCTTTCTCTCTCTTCCTCTTTCTCACTCTGTCTGTCACTCTCAAATAAATAAATAAAAATAAACCAAGAAAAATTAAAAAGGAGTTCCTATGTTAGGAAATCTGAAATATAAAATTTGGGAGGTACTATTATTTACTGAAAAAAATGGACTATTTGATGAATACAGTGATTGTCATAATCAAATCTATATACTATAGATTTAAGGAATCTTATTGGCTGATTGTAAAATACTAATATGGAAAAACAGGCCTCAGTAGAAGAACCAAGATATCTTCAAGTAGAATATGATGTGATACTTGCCATTTATAATAATCTCTTAGTATCCACTCATACTTAAAGTGAGGATAGTGATGAAGCTCAGCCCTAGAAATTAAAGAAACTAGAACAAAACCTTATTTGCACATGAAAATCATATATATGTTCAATGTATTAAATGGTGCTGAAAAACTAAGTTAAGCTCATAGGAAAATAATCAGTATTTTTCTCTCAAATTTTAAATGGATCAAAGCTTGTGAGATTGAGGAAAACCTATTTGTTCTCCACTACCATCAAACAGATGACTTCACTAATTGGGTTATTGGGGATTCTGTAGAGAAAAAGACTGGATAGTTAGAACAATTAAAAACAGCTTCAAGAAGGGGAATCAAATTGTCTTCAAATCAAGTGCTTAATTTGTCATTCTATGTTCTGTGAAAATACCTTTGGAATTAACTGAAACAAAGTTAATTTCAGAGAAGTAGACATTGAGAAGCAGTACAAACACACACTACTAACTTCACAAAACTGTTCAAGACATGATTTCAGCAATGGGAGCATAGTCATAGATGGAAGTTCCAAATCCAGAAAGGGGTAAACCAATAAGTAAACCTAACAGTAACCAGAATCCTGTGTAGTTTGCAATTGCTATGGGTTGGATGTGATCAGAGTTTCCTTTAGGAGTCCAATATTGGAAGTCTGTTCCTGAGTGTGTTTTGGTGTTCCTTATGCTCAGTGGGAAGAGAGTAAACTGCAAACTGATATTAGATTTTTGTAATTCATAGAGGCATATAATCATCTCAAAGGGAATAATTAAAAAATAAAGAACATATATTAAGCTAATAATTGGGGGGAAATGAGGAAATATATCAATAAAAAGGGAAGGATTTTCAAATCGAAATTTAAAAAGTAAATATTATGTTGGAGTTAAGGACAGCACATATATGTCATTCTGTGTGGAAATTTATTAAAGAGATCTTAAAACATAAGCTCTATCAAAGTATATGCTATGTGCAAATGACACACTTAAAATTTAACTTTACAGAAAGATTTTAAAGAAAATTTAGAGTAGAATGGGCCTAGTAACACTGACAAAAAAAAAAAAAGTGAGAGAAGTGGTGCCAATGACAGAACAAAGGGAGCTTAAGAAAAGCATACACCATAAGAATCAAATAAACAAAGTTGTCAGAAAATATAAAACTTCAAGTCTGTGTCCAGGTAATGTCACAGCCTCAAAATTTATAAGTCGAAAGTTAGCAAATCTACAAAAGAATAGCAGATAATTCTACAATTATTGAGGACACTTTTGATATATGTCTCTTAAGAGCTCAGAAAATAAGTAGATAAAAAACAATAAAAATTCATGAGCAATATATTTAGAAATTCTGTTTAAAAAGAGAAATTTAGAGTACATTCAATAGTCAATATAATTTTCTGTGTGAACAAAATCAAAAAAATACCATGCATTTATTTCAGTAGATCAAAGAAAAGTGGTGCAATTTAAATTAATTAATAGATAAAAACTCAAATAGTAAAATCGTGAAAGTATCTGATGTGTACTCAGAAGCAAGATGTGGATACCTGCTTACTACATCTTAACAGCCAACATTTTACTGGAGACACTTGACACTCATTAAAGCAATAAAAAAGATTGCATGCTATAAGCATTGTGAAACAAGAAATAAACCTGCCATTAATTGATGGCTATGACAAGTTCAAGAAGAATATTAAATTGGAACCAAGTGTGGTAGTGCATGCCTTTAATCTCACTACCTGGGAGACAGAAATAGAAGGATCCCTGTGAGTTTGAGGCCTGAGAGTACATAGTGAATTTCAGGCCAGCCTGGGCTACAGCAAGACCCTACTTTGAAAAACCACACACAAAAAAAGATTATTAATTTGGGTGTTAGAAATGATAAGTTCAGCAAGTTTGCTATACTTAAGAGTTGTGTATAATCAGTGGCTAGGCCATATACCACCCACATGTATAAGTAAGAGAATTTGGGATTCATCTTCTCCTTTTCTGGGTAGATATCCAAAGGCAGGATAATCAGTATTTTGAAGAGATATCAGCATTCATATGTTCATAGCAGCATTACTGCAGCAGTCAAGATATGGCACAATGGGCTGGAGAGTTGGCTTAGCAGTTAAGCGCTTGCCTGTGAAGCCTAAGGACCCCGGTTTGAGGCTCGGTTCCCCAGGTCCCACGTTAGCCAGATGCACAAGGGGGCGCACGCGTTTGGAGTTCGTTTGCAGAGGCTGGAAGCCCTGGCCCGCCCATTCTCTCTCTCTCTCCCTCTATCTGTCTTTCTCTCTGTGTCTGTCGCTCTCAAATAAATAAATAAAATAAAAAAAATTTAAAAAAAGATATGGCACAAGCACCATGCATCGTGGATGAATACATGTATAACTGTGTTATGTGTACACAATAGAACAGCATTAACTCTTAAAATTAAACAAGGAAATATTGTTTATGCCAATATGGATAAACCTGGAGGTTGTAGTATTAAATAACATAAATCTGAGACAGACAAACAATTGCCACATAATCTCAATTATATTTGAAAACCAGAAAGATTAAACTCATGCTCGTAAAAAGCAGAATGGTGGTAAACAAGGCCAGAGGTAGAAATGGAATAGATGCTGGCCAAATGATATAACATTTCAATACTATAGAAGTAATAAATTGAAAGAATTATTGTATGACATAATAAATGTAGTTAATAAAATTTTGGATTATTGATAATTTCTGAAATTTTTTTTGATCTTCTCAAAAAGTCACAAATATATGATGTAATGCCTATGTTAAGAATATCAATTTCAGGCTGGAGAGATGGTTTAGTGGTTAAAGTACTTTTTCCTGCAAAGCCTATGGACCCAGGTTTGATTCTCCAGTACCCACATAAGTCAGATGCACAAGGTGGTACATGTGTCTATAATTCTTTTAAAGTGGCTGGAGGACCTGGCTCACATATTCTGTGTGTGTGTGTGTGTGTGTGTGTGTGTGTGTGTGTGTGTGTGTGTTTATGTCTGTGTTTCTGCCTCTCTCTCTCACACACACACACAAATAAATAAATGATTTTTATAAAGAATTCCATTTTAGTCATCTACAATATGTACTATTTCAGGAAAAAAAACTTTGTACATGATATGTTTTTTAGTAGTGCAGAATTTTAAATGTGTAAACATAAGCTTTATAAATCAAGTTGATATAATTAATATTTTGCTCTTCAAATTACACCCTTAGAATGCTATTATAGTTTAAAAATGGAAGGAAATGGAAAAACAAATATTACTTTAGAAAATATGATCCATATCAACAAATCTTCACTAAAATTACTTTGGGTTGGGGACAAGGCTACATTGGAGAGGTGGTTAACAGTTAAAAGCATTTTCTGTGAATATATGAGGGCCTGAGGAGGCCTGGGAAATCACTCAAATTAAATCTCCAAGACCCATGTAAGCATGTAGGCACAGCCTTGTGTGTCTGTAGACATAGAATTGTGGGTCTGTATCCCTGGTCCTGTAAGAAAACAGAGGCTCAAGAATCTCTAGAGCATGTGAATAAATGACAAAGCACTAGAATGAGTAAGAGGATCTGGTTCAAATAAAGTTGGAAGAGCAGGGAATCAGGACAAATTATTTTCTGCACTGACCACCAGAGACAACTGCATCCCAAAGCAGGTGAGAACATGAGGCATCACATGGGTACATACCTTTATATGTGCACACACCACATACAACACACACAAACACACACACACATACACACATACACATATACCATACAACAAAAGGAAAAAAAAAAAACAGGAAATTTGTACATACACCCACCATAAAAAAAACCATACATATATAAATATATGCATACATGAAATATCCCTCTACTCTTGTTCCACAAACCTAAACCAGTTTTTATGTTATTGTGTGGTCTTTGTGATTGGTCAAGGTCCCATGTTCTTGGTGACTTTATCAAAGAATTAAAAAGTATTGATAATGAGTGGTTCTTTCTAATGAGTTCAGGAAATAGAAACAAGCTACTCTCCAAGGCTGGAACTGAATAGATCTTAACCTGATAGAAAGATAGTTGCATGAGCTAGGGAGATGGCTTAACAGTTAAGGTTCTTGTCTGCTAAGCCTAACCACCCAAGTTTGATTCTCCAGGTCCCATGTAAGCCAGACACACAAACTGACATGAGCATGCAAGGTTACACATGTGCAAAAGGTGGCATCTGGAGTTCAATTGCAGTGGCTGGAGGACGTGGTGCATCAATTTTTTTCTCTCTATCTCTTGCTTTCACTCTCTTACTCAAAACAAATGGCCAGGCATGGTGGTGCATACTTTTAATCCCAGCACTTGGAATGAAGAGTTAGACAGATCGCCTTGAGTTCAAGGCCACCCTGAAACTAGAGTGAATTACAGGCCTGGCTAAGATGTGAGACTCTACCTTGGTAAACAAAAAAAAAAAAAAAAAATCAATAAATAAAATAAAACCAGTCTGTTGGGTTTGCAGAGAGAGGGGGGGGGGAGATTGAGAGCACAGGGTGTACAACTCATCATTTTAAACATATGAATATCCAGGTATATATACATGTAAGATGGTAAATAGGAACTTTCTCCTAGTGTTATGGGGTCTGGTGTCACACAAGTAAAACCATCAACTCACAGAATGTGAGGTAAAGTTTAATTGGGTAAAAAAAGAAAGAAAAGAAAAAGAAGAGAGTCTCGTATATCATGTCTGCACCCTAGAGGTCAGAATCTCAGGGTGAAGCCCCAAACTATTTGGAGTGTCAGCTTTATTGGAAATAACCACATGATATTGATAGGAAAAAAAAAAAAAAAAAAAAAAAAACAGGCTGGGAGTGAAACCATAAATCAGTTACAGGAAGTGCCTGGGGTGGGAGGTATGTCTGCAAGCAGGAGTCTGCCAGTGTCCCACTTATCTGTCTTTATGGATTTTGTCCAACAATGCATGCCCAGGGTAATGCTATTTACACCATCAGAGCATCCTATATACCTACCATCAGCAATGCTTCCTGTTTATCTACCATCTCATCTGCTTAGGCAGTTTTATTCCATCCTTTTATGAGCTCCTACAAAGAATTGACTTCTATTTTTCTCTAAGCTAGATATAAAGAAATGTAAAGAAATATAACATTTTGCTCACTTTACATTAACACATAGCTTTAAAGCCAAACTGGCCATCATGGAGCTTGTGACAAATACTGGCTTAAGACAGCCTTGCTCATTTCTCCTTCTATATGGTAGTATCTGGCCACAAATTATTTATAGGTAGAGAGGAACTGGATCTTGTTCTAGTGAGAATCTTGTTCTAGTGAGAAGGGGCAGGCACATTATTCCAAGGAAGCTGCCCTGGGTTGGTGAGGCTACCTCCACATTACTCTGCCTCAATTTCCCACTAAGATATCTATCTTGTAACTCTAAGCATACGTTCTGTATGGGACAATCTATTTTGGTAACAACTTCTTGCTAAAATAGCATTGAAAATTAGGGAAATTATCTATGCAACTACTAATCCTAATGGAAAGTTTCATGAGGCAGTCTTGAAATTTTTTCATACAATTTCATTACCAGATGTTTTGAAGGGCTAGTCTGGCCATTTTTCTGGTTGAACAAGTAGTTTATTGAGATCTCTGGATTTCTGTCTGGAATTGGCCAGAAGCCTTGCTGAATAAAGTTAGTAGATGACACATTTAATTCCCAAGATTGGCTTTATAGAGCTAATCCCTAGGCCAACAAATTAGCCTTACCACGAGCAATGTAAATTAAAGTTGCATTTACTGAATCCTGGAACTCACAAACTACTATAAGTGTGTTGAGACTAGAAAGGCAGAAAGTAAGTAGAATGATTATGAAGGGAGCCAGCACCATGGAAATGAGGAATGCAGACAATACTCAAGTTTTCTATCATGGGAATATCTACATGTATAAATTTTTCTTGTAATTAAAAAATATATCCATGTTTATTTTATAGATATGGAGAGAGAAAGACAGAGAGAAAGAGAGAGCACTCTAGGATTTTCAGCCCCTGCAAACTAACTCCAGACACATGTGCCACCTTGGTCATGTGTTATGTAGTCCAGGGGAATCAAACCTGGATCCTTTGGCTTTGTGGGCAAGTACCTTAAGCATTAAGCAATATATCTAGACCCTTCTTGTAATTATAAAAAAGACTTGTTGAAATTTTGTTTTCTAAAAGAAACAAACATTCTCTTTTATTGGTTCTCTATAGTATATTTTTGATGTTTGGATGGACCTTTGCCAATTAGCATACAAACAGCCTTCTTCCTTAAGGTACAGGTATGTTCCCTCTTGCCCTGCTGCAAATAAATCTAAAGAGAGTCCCTACTTTGAAGTACTACCCATGCAAGTGAATCTAATTCATCTTGGATTTAGATAAGGCCTTATGCTATTTCTCAAGTGGCCTTGCCTATTTCTTCAATGGCTGTTGTTGGGTTCTCAGTGTGGGAATGAGGTCCTGACTAATTCACTCAGTGGTATTCCAAGTAGTACTAGCATGTGATCTGCTCATTTAGGAAGGCAGGAATTTTTTATATATTGACAAAAGTCAGAAGATATTTTCTTGGGCATTAGAAATATCTGGTGCAACGTATGCTTTTGTTTGTTTGTTTGTTTGTTTGTTTAGAAAGACATTATTAGACTAAGAGTAATAAAGAGAAAGTACAGAGACCTCTTGCCCATGAAAAGACAGGAGCTGGTAGTACCTATGTAGAGTCCCAATTTGGGGTGTTTTACAGGTTCTGAATGGGGGATGAGCTAATTAGCCATGATGCCAAGTTTTGGGGCTGAGCTTAACCAAACTCAGTTCTAGGATCAGGTTTAATCCTTTCACAAATCTTAATTCAAGGAAAGAGGAATGCTTTCTTAGGGAAGGACTCAAGTTTTTTATGGAAAAAAAGATCAAAAGAATTCCTTTTGACAATAGATGAGAAGCCAGATCTCAAAATGGAGCCTGCAAGGGCAGCTCAAGAATATTTGTGACTTTTACTTTGAGGGGCCAAATTATCCTAAACTACCTCAATCTCACCTCCGAAAAGTTAAGCCCAACTGTCATTAGGGTGTCATTGGGGTGATGACTGATCTGGCATCTATCTTCAAGCTAAGTAGGATCATTGAGTGTAGCAATGTGTCTATCTAAGGAACCCCCAAAGTGCATTAGTATAGTGTGGGTAGACAGTCTTGGATAAGGACATTGGTGAGTAGGTAGAATTAAAAAAGCACTTAAGGCTAGAGAGATGGCTTAGTGGTTAAGTGCTTGCCTGTGAAGCCTAAGGTCCCCAGTTCGAGGCTTGATTCCCCAGGACCCATGTTATCCAGATGCACAAGGGGGCACATGCATCTGGAAGCTGTTTGCAGTGGCTGGATGCTCTGGCATGCCCATTCTCTCTCTCTCTCTCTCTCTCTCTCTCTCTCTCTCTCTCTCCCTCTTTCTCTCTCTGTCTGTTGCTCTCAAATAAATAAAGATGAACAAAAATTTTTTAAAGTTTTTAAGGGAAAGTGCCAGACAGCAAATATGAGGTCTTTAGGGTTCTTATTTTTGTAGACTTTCAGGATTTAGAGGTTGATCCAGGAGACCCAGGTAGATGGAATTAAATTGTCACAGGACAATCTGAATATGAGTTGACTGCAAGCAAAAGAATATAAAATTGAAACAGAAGTTGAATATACTAGGTCCAAACATTATCAGAAACACCATTAAGATTATAATAGGTATAATTTCCTTTCCTTATGAAAATTCTGTAAACCACTTCCAGAATTGTTCACCATAGTTTAATCTATGATTCTAGATCTTATAAATCAGATGAGACATTAGTAAAATTATCAGTAACATATACACAGTATTCAACCTTAACACACATATAATTTTAAGCTTCTGTGAGATATCTAAAATCATACAGTTTTGAATAATTTTCTTTCTCATAATTTGAACCTCAGAATTAAGAAGTGAGATTCCCTAAGTTGTGTCATTTAAACTTTTTTTGTGTACTTAGAGTTTCGATATGGCAAGTGATATCTTCTAGACCTGTAGTTGGAATAAAAATGAAAACCATATGATATACCAGTGAAAATCACTTCAGGTCCATCAGTGTTACAACATAAGTAAATTTTCAGGTCAATCTAGGTTTTTACTTATTGTAGCTTCATCCAGGGAAATCCTAAGTACACCTTGCAATAAATACTGAGAGTAGCCAGGGCCAAAGGTTAGTGACACAGAATCATTGGGTGCTATTAGGTGCTGCCCAATGCATTCCTGGCCTTGAGACCAATTCAGTATTCAAACATTCTGATGAGTGAAGGGCAATAATGTTTTGGCATAAGTTAGGAGGGACCTATCTTAGATAACACACATCACTGAGATAGTTTGAAAAAGTATGATTTTGTTGTTTCCAGCATAAGGGTGCTTTCTAACTTAAGCAACCTGTGGTTAGACTCATCCACATGTATTTATTTCAGGTTTGAAAATAGCCATCTTGACATCTACTGTTGTCTTCTTTTATCAGGGGACCCAAACTACTAGAGAGGGGGCTAATCACAATAAAACATTAACCAGAGCAGAGTGAGCTCTCCCACCTCCAATCTGGATACTGGATGGGATGTTTCACAATGGCCTATTAATTCCACTAGAAGTGACAAGGGACATAGAAAGAACTTCTCAAAAGGGGAGAATGATGTAACATATCTTAAAGAGAAGGCTATTCTCCAAAAGAAGGTAGTACTTGATGGACGTTTGGCCCACAAATCCAATAGAGACCTTGCTTATAAATAATAAAATGTGTCTTAGTTCTGATGTAAGTTCAGCTGCCCTGATTAGTTTCTCATTATGGTTCTGCATAGATGGCATGGTTATCCTCCAAAATACAGCTCTGTAGAGTTAATTCCTGAGCCATCAAATGGGCTCATACTAAGAACAAAAGCTTTAGAATTGGTGGCAAGATTTGGTTATCTAGCCTTTATAAGTGCAAGATACCTCTCTTAAGATCTGATTGGAATCTAAATGAGCCAAAATTATTACCAGTAAAGGGAAACCATCTGTAGTCAGAGGGTTTTCATAGTTAAGGGGAATTGAGTTGGTCAGGAGATGGGGCTTCCACAGCAAAAGTGTGAGTTGGGCTATTCATGAGACAGTGTAAAATAAATAATTGGATAATATGTCACCCATACACTCATGTGTTTGTGATTAAGTCTTATATTTAGTCCCCAAGTAGTAGTGCTTTTGGGAGGTGGAGTCTTGCCAGAGGAGGTGAGTCACTGGGGAAACCTCACTTACTGTATCAAGCTCATTCTTTTCTTCCTCCATGCTGATGTGGAGATATGATTCCCAGCTCTGTGCTCTTGCCATACATTCCTAACCATGATGAAAATTCCCTTCAACCCAGAAAGCCAGAAATAAATTGTTTCTTTCCCAACCCATTATTGTTGGATAGTTATCTTAGCAATATGAAGGTAACTGTTGCAGGAAGTAGAGATAGTTTTTAATAGGATGAACATAAATGTTTTTAAGAATAATCCAAGCTGAAAAATTAAGTAAATTTGGGTTTCTCACCAGAGAAATGGATTAGCAGAGATTAGTAGATAAGCTTCTTACCCATGGGTCAGTGCCCTCTTCATTACTTATACAGGAAGATAATTTAGCAGTCCTATCATAGGTCAAGTAAATAAACTTGGGAGGACTTGATCTCCACTTGTGTTTTGTTCACAAATGGACCATACTCACAGGTGTAGCCTCATTTTTATTTTCCTTGTTGGGCCATACCCACAAATTTGCAGAGGACTAGACGGACTGGTCCTGAATGTTTCCCTCTAAGTAAGGATTTCTCAAAGCCCACACTTGTATAGGTACAGGTTTTATATAACAACAACCATGATTGAAGACATAAAGCCTGCAAGAGCAAGAGAAGCATTTCAACTGGCTGTATACATGTGCTCTTTAAATAGTTGAAACCTGAGAGTGAACTGAAAGGTCAAAAGTAAGGTTCCCAATATATTCAAGACTTAGGTCCTGCTTTAAAAATATTTTATATTATGTATTTATATTAGGAACACACACCAAGACAGAATGGGTGTACCAGGGCCTCTTGGATTGCAAGCAAACTCCAGGCACATGTACATACACCACCATGTGCATCTGGCTTTTGGGGGTTGTGGGTATTCAAACCTAGGTCCTTAGGCTTCATAGGCTAGTGCCTTACCCATTACATTATCACTCTAGCCCCACCCCCTTTTAAAGCTGTAAAACAGAAAAAGGTTCAGGTAAGGTGGTACATGAAAAAAATTATTCCAGCTTGGAGGAGCAAGCAAGCATTCAATTCCCAATAAAATATAGAAGGCATGTTTCATCCAGAACAGTAATTGTCACAGAGCAACCCACTCAATCAATATTTATCTGCTTTTTTTTTTTCAGGAGGTTTTCTGCAGAGGGACTTCAGATATTTCATGAGTTCACAGAAGTATTTTATCTGACATAAAATACTAGATTTTTTTTTCCCTAGAGGGCCTGCTTTGACTCTAGAAAGGTGACTCCAACTATCCACTTCTACAAATTTTATGGTTATAAGTATAAACATTATAGATTACTCTTATTCTAGGTGTTCAAGTGGGAAACCTTTCCAGGGTTTGATCAAGACCTATTCCTCTGGTTTAACTTTTAAAGCTGGTACATTATGACCTGGAGCCAGAAGGGTGTGTTTTCAATATTCTTGGATGGTTTATTGAAACTTGCCTAGGTTAATGAAGTACTATTGTGGTTTAAATTCACATTTGCATGTTGGGCATGTGGTCCCAAGATGATAGCACACATTGGAAAGGATATAGGTTGTTCAGAGGTGGAGCCTTGCTGAAGAAAATGGGTCAATGGGGCTAGCCTTGAGGTTTGGTAGTCCTTGCCCACTTTCTATTCCCCTCTACTTCCTGCCTGATATGATGGCCAGTACTCCACTTCTGCCACCATGCTTTCCCATCCATGCATTCTACTGTAAGTTTCTTCTAGTCAGGTAATTATTTAAATTAATGATGACACACAGAAAATTAATCCTGAGAAAAAGGGGTCATTACTGTGATAAAGTTGAGCTTGTTGTTCATAGGCTTTTTGGAGCTCGTTTGTGAAATAAGTGTAGAAGAATTTGGAACTTAGTGCTAAGGAAGCACTGTGGATGCTATAAGTAAAGTTTAAGCAGTGATTCAGTGATTCTGGTAGGAGTGGTGAAGATTGGGATGCTGAGATAAACATGAATAGTAAAGTGAGGTTTCGAAAGGGAACAAGAACTCTGCTGTGAACTAGGGCCAGAGGCAGATCATGTGATACTCTGGCAAAGAACCTGCCTGCATTCTGCCCTGAGAAACTTGTGTGAGATTTAAAAGAAATGGACTAGTGTGTTTGAAAAAGGAAATTTCAAGACAAAGTAATAAGGTGTCTGTGGTGGGCTTTGGTTTACTGCTCTTATTTAAGATTAGATATGATATCAAATACAGATATCAAAGAAAGATATGAAAACATGAAGTTTGGCAAGGATAGAAACATAAGTGAGTTTGAAGCA
Organism: Jaculus jaculus; assembly: GCF_020740685.1. Taxonomy (NCBI): domain Eukaryota; kingdom Metazoa; phylum Chordata; class Mammalia; order Rodentia; family Dipodidae; genus Jaculus; species Jaculus jaculus. The sequence goes on along the minus strand of NC_059108.1, from coordinate 94,177,036 downwards.
TGGACACTATAGCTGACAATCTGGCTTTCATTGTTAAGATTAGCTTCATTATAGAGAATTCTCTTGCTCTGAATGGGAATTATAGGAAAGAAGTCCTGAGACACAATCCACTAAAGCCTAGCCTATAAGAATGCAAATTCTTGGGACTAGGGAGATGGTAAGAGTACTTGCCACAAAGTGTCAAAGTGCAAGTGTCTGACTGGCTCTCTGTTCTTGTCTAAGGAGCGACATATATAGATGAGCATGACCATACCCATCCACTTTCAACATATAAAAGCACAGAGTTAACTGGTATAACAAGGAAAGACTAAAACAATGCAAACTCAACCACCATCCAACAAACATCAAACTTCTGAAGTTTCAGTTCAATATAACTGGAGACTGACAGTCTCTAGATCTTCTAATTCCACCCCTCCAGCTGGGCAGAGTAGCCAAGGAACACTTCCATCTTAGGCCAACATTATACTCCATGGTAGCCCTTGTATAGTCTTGGTATATCCAAAACAACTTTGATCTTCATGTAAACCACATTCCATCTTCCCAAGGCTCTTTTAGCCTATCAGGGTATCAGGCCCTGCCTCATGCCATATCTCAGCAGTGGCTCCTGGAACCAATTCATAATCCCTCCTTGCATTTTTCATCTTTCTACAGTTAATACCAGGTATGCAGGACACAGTCATATTCTTAATTTAAGGATAAAATAAATCATAATCTTGAAAAGTATGTTTCTTCTCTAGTCAACTCTTCCCAAAAGAATTTGTATTTTCATTATAGTCTTTCCTCAGGCATCTTTTTCATTGTTTTAATGTAAAGCAGTTAAGCCATCTTCATTAAGATTGCTAATGTGTTTGACAATAGTAGGTTCAGTAACCTAAGACCAGTCTCAGTGCCTGTAATTTTAACTTGTTTGAGGTTTTTCAGCTTAAAAATAGTAAATCTCTCAGTCCAACTATCTTTAGACAAGCAAATCAGTTCATTAAAAATTTAACCTTGGTCAAACTCTCTGGGCCTGGGCAGCAGAACACACCCAGCCCTTATGCCAGTAGCACAGTTCCAGTAAAGTCCTCTGTAGTCTTTCCTACCCCTTAGAAAGTTCATAAGCTAAGCCTCAAAGTTCAATTGTACTTAGCATTCTCAAACTCTTATCAGAATAGTCCATAAAAGTGGCTTATCACTCCAGAAGGCGTCTTCAGTTGCAATTACCAAGTTCATGCCCATTCCTCCAAAACAAAAGTAGCAAAAGACCAACATCCACATGGTCAGATTCATCTCACCCCATTCCTGGTACCAACTTCTGTATCAGACAGCTTTAGGTTCACTGAGATAAACTTACAGACCAGGCACACTTATGGAGGAAGGGAAATTTATTGAAGCTTACAGATCCAGAGGAAGTTCCATAATGGCAGAAGAAGCTAGCCTGCTTTCACAGGTCCATGCAGAAAAAGAGAAGCACAAGCCTAAAAGCCAAAAGCCGCACAGCACAGCACACTTCAGGAACTCAGGTAGGCACACTTTGCATATCTTTAGATTGAAATCTCAAACCCACCACCATACTTAAGATCTGCCCAGTGAAACCACCTCCAGCCAGGTGGCTGCAGATGAAACTTCAAACTAATAAAGCAGTGAATATATCGGGGGCCATTTATTCAAACTACCACAGTGATGAAGTCTATAATGTACCACATAAATGTCTATCAACACTAGTATATACCTATCCCCAACAGTCCTTCCCTAGATAAGTGTCATTTCTTTGAATGGGTTTTATCAAGGGAGGTATTCTTGATCTTAGCTTGATAACTACATAGAAAGGTTATCCTATGCACATGTTTGATGGTTGTAATTAAGCCTGTCCCTGTGAAAAGATGGGGTGGGCATAATTATCAGGACATTATGACCCATGTAAAAATGTCATACAGGGTATTGATTGTTTTCCGTTGTGCTGCTCTTCATATAACTAGCTGGTCCCATTTCACAATGTATGAATTTCTTTATGCCCCTTTTCTCAGTTTAGAATGGGCTCTTCCTCCAGAGCACAACTTAGTTCTCATCTCTTCCTGAGAGGAAACAGGGTAAGGGACAGAGTGGGTCTCGTTTTTGCCTGTCAGCCTTGAGCTTTATCTTAGAAATTGAGCTGTGATCATTTTGATGATCTCTACCATACATCAATGCCACCTTCTCTGGAAAAATAGCAGCTCTGAGCAGTTGAACATTTTCTTTTTTGATGTTCTATAGAAAACTATTTCCCTGTCAGAAATTCCCTTTCACTACACATGAGTTTTAGCTTCATAAAGATGTGTACTTGAAATCAGTATAAATGTTAATATTTTTATTTTCCTAGAAGAAACATTCTGGTCAAAGTAATTATTTCACCCTTTGAAGAAGATGTCTCTAGCAGTACTACCTGAAATTCTGTCATCCTGTCTATGCTCACGATTCCATATCTAGTCTATATTCACCCTGGGGAATACCACCATTAACATCAGAGTACTATTTTCCCTATCATGATAGTTTGGTCTAGTAGGTCAGCTTTGCTAGCATAATTTAGAGAAATAATTGGCCCACAAGAATATTCAGCTCCTGAGTTAAAAGCATAAAAGAGGCATGGTTTATTATATTGTTAATTTCTAAAAGTATTATAAGTATTTATGGCAATGTGGGGACTGTCTAGAAAGGCAGCCTGGTATCCAATTCAACCTCCCCTCTTATTCTCTAGAGGAATTGACTTCTACAATATCTTGGATCTGATAGGGTTTGGACCTCTGATGGTTATCCTATTTATCAGGTAGTTATTTCTACCCAAATGGCAGTGATCATTATCCCCCTTGAGCAGATGGTCCATGCCTGTGCAGGTCCATGAAATGTTTTTGAAAAGTAAGCCACCGGCTGTGCTTTAGGGGTGTTATTGGGTAAGAACCCCAGTGACTATTTCCTTTGTTAAGAAGTGATGGTCTTTGTTAGGTCAGGTAGTCCCAGGGGAATGGGGTGTTTGAGGCTTGTCAATACCAAAAAGTTTGGTAGCTTGCTTTAGTAAACAAGGAACACTCATATGCCCATGTTGTGGTTTATATGTAAAGTGTTCCCCCATGGTTTTATGTGTTTGAATATTTGGTATCAATCCATGGGAGTGTTTAGGAAGATTGTGGAAAATTTATAAGGTAGAATTTTTCTAAGAGAAATGGGCCACTGAGAATGGACCTTGAGGCTTTATTTTCTAGCCCTGCTTCTTGTTTGTACTCTGATTCTTAGCTGAAATATGGCAATCTGTCCTTTCATGTATTCCTCACAATAATGGGTTAAATACCTTTGATATGTAAGCCAAAATCAACCCTTTTATTCCTTAAATTCCTTCTGGTTCATAGCAACGAGAAAGTAATGGATAAACCCAGACTAAATGATTTAGGCAGCTAGAAACCTTAACTATTCTAATCTCTCAGGAATTGTTAGTAAGGAAAAGAACATTTAAGAAGATGCTTCCTACGTTTAAGCCAAAAACACTTTAAAGGAGAATATTTTACTGGGAATATCACAACTGGGGATTTCCAACAGCATCCACAGAAAGGACAAATTACCCAAACTCTAGAACTCAATTTCCAAAAAATTAAAGTGGGTCAGTTATTGTGCTCAAAGCCTGGTGCAGAGAAAAATTAAGACAAAGAATTTCCAGAAAATGAAAGAAAAGAACCATGTTATTTTTTCCTTGTAGTGTTATGCACCACAAACACAGACCAAGATGATTTGTCTTCTACCCAACAGAGGGTACATTGCCCTATTGCAGTACCTGGTCATGTATTCCAGTACCTCTCATGGAAGTCTTCAAGAACACCTTAGTGAATTCTAACTATCTGGACCTTGTCTGCTAAAATGGCAGATGAGAAAGGGGTAAATGTAATCAGAGCGATGGAGTACAATCTCCCCTTTGGGGATCTTACCTCCTGGCCCTGTTCCTCTTGCAGTTATATTCTCATTTCTGGGACAAAACAACCCTGCAGAAGCAGAAGAATTTATTTGAAATTATTATTTCATGGGAGATGTTTCATAATGGTGGGAAATGCCAAAATAAAACCTTTATACTCACAGTTTCTTTTGGTCTAGTGCTTTGTGCCAGGAAAACTAAGATAACTACAATAAGTTCTAACCACTGAGTACCCTCCCCAGCTACCACCAACTGGGTTCTTATATAGCTTTCCATGATATGCAAATGCACCCAACATATATCCAATAATTTTAAGCATGTATTCCCATCATGCACACCACATGAGATTATAAACAGAAGTGTTTTCCTGACAGATTGCTTCAAGCACAAGTTGGTCCTCATTTTTCCATGGGTCAAATACTAGCAAGGCTGGCTTTGCTTCTTTCTCTTTTTACAAGGAGGTACCTACCCACAAATTGCTCACAGATGAGAAGGAACTCAATGTTGCCCTACCTAGAGGGGGAGCACACATTCTTCCAAGGGGATAATCTGCATCCCTGGGGCTGAATGTACACTAATTTTTCTCTATCCAAAGTTTAAAAATAGAAAATTAAGAGTCATGGAATTATGCCTAGTGTCTAACAGTATAAATACAGTATAGTAATGTTGGGGGAGGATAAGGGTAAAGAATAGATATGGTATAACCTAGGCTGTTCTCCAAGTTGCTAGGTAGCTGAGGTTGACCTTACACTATTGATCCTCCTACCTTGACCTCCCAAATAGTAGGAATAACCCCACACCTGGCTTCAATGTAGTAAAATTTAAAATAATATTTTAGATATAATATGGTGATAAAATATTATACATAAGAAGAACTGGAATACCTTAGGATAACTCTTGGATACATTATACTAAATAAACAGTATGGTCATAAGTGCCTCATTTAATGTGAATTATGCTCACATCTTACTAAATGAGTTGGCTAATTTTATTTAAAAAAAATGGGGATGTGCACACAGAGTAAGTAGGCCATAGCTCCCATTTCATTTCCCACCTACCAGTTCCTGGTAGCAGTACCCTTGCTGCTGGCTTGGGATGGCCTGGATCCTACATGCATGCTACAGAAGCTGGTATTTTGCTCCACATTCCTGATTAACCTGCAAGTGGGTCCCCAACTCCAAGATTATATGCTCTGAAGGTTACCCACATGCAGTGAGTAGGACATACCTCTCATTTTGTTCCCACCTGCCAGTTCCTGGCCCCGGTACCCTTAATGCTAGCTATCTTGGGGCAGCCTGGTTTCTGCATGTGTGCTACAGAAACAAGTCTTTTGCTTGGCCTTCCTGATTTAATGGTCCCCAGAGTAGACAACTGGAAAGGGAACATGCACAGAGTAAGTAGGCCAGAGCTTCCAGTTCATTCCCCACCTCCCAGTTCCCTGGTACTTGTTCACCTGCTCCTGGATTGGGTTGGCCTGAAACTTGCCTGCCTGCTACAGAAGTAGGCCTTTTACACAGCCTTCCTGACTGACCAGCCCCTGGGTCCACACACCTCTCTGTTCCCCCAAGAAAGAGGGTGCATGGGCCACTGTGGCATCTGTCCTTTTTCTCCTGGCTGCCCAGCTTTCTGGCTTCTGGCTCCCCAACCCTCAATTCCCCTGTGCTGAGGAGTAAACAAGTGGAGTGAGTAGGCCTGACCTCCTTGTTCTCCACCTCCCAGTTCCTCAGGTAACTCTGATGTACTTGCAAACCCCAAAATGTGTGCATCTCTGCTTATAACTAATTATATTTCAATCCAGCCCATATTTAAAACATAACATTCACTGAAGATCCTACGGGGACAAATACCTGCTTTCTTTTGAATAAAACGAGACTTTTATCCCCAAGATGGGTGGACCACAGTACAAACAAAGGGGAAAAAAAAGTCAGAAAACTAAGATCTCCACCAAGAATACCTAGTCACAAAATAGAAGCTTCTAATGAAAACATACAGGAAATACCAAAATTTGAATCCCAAAATGAAAAAAAAATAATAATAAAAATAAAAAGTGGGCTGGAGAGATGGCTTAGCGGTTAAGCACTTGCCTGTGAAGCCTAAGGACCCCGGTTCGAGGCTCGCTTCCCCAGGTCCCACGTTAGCCAGATGCACAAGGGGGCGCATACATCTGGAGTTCGTTTGCAGAGGCTGGAAGCCCTGGTGCGCCCATCCTCTCTCTTTCCCTCTATCTGTCTTTCTCTCTGTGTCTGTCACTCTCAAATAAATAAATAAATAAATAAAATTTTTTTAAAAAAAGCTATGTTACCCTGATCAAGAGAATGTCTGAACTAGAAGCAAATCATCATCTCAGAGCACAAAGCTTTTGTCACTAGTCTTAGTTTAATTGAAGAAAATTAGAGAGGACTCAAAAGAGAAATAAATGAATTTAAGGTAAGTCAACAAATAGAGGTTCTCAACAACTAGCTAACTGCTCAGTGAAGACATGATCAAAAGCAAGAATGAATTCTAGGAAGCATCAAGTAAATCAGACCTCTAACTGAAATCATACCTCAAAAGAGAGAGTACAAGACTCAAAATGAATAAATAAATAAAACAAAACACCCAGTAAACAAAAACTAAACAGAGCTTTTAAAATCTTTATAGAATCCCTCACTAACAGAGTCACTCATGTGGAGGAAAGGACCTCTGATCTGGAAGACAAGACAGAAGGAATTTATCAGGAGTCCAAAAACTTTGCCAAGTTCAAAAAAGCATGTGAAAAGAACACAAGGGAACTTTTGGATACCCTAAAACGACCAAACATTCAGATAATGGGTATACCAGAAGGGGAAAAAAATCTAGGCCAGAGGCATAGAGAATAAATTCAACAAAATCATTGTGAAAATTTTTTACAGTCTTACAAAGGAGAGGCCCATCCAGATAAAGAAATCTTACGGAACACCAGACAGGACCAAAGAAGAAACTCTCCAAGGCACATCATAGTTAAAACTCTTGACAATGGAAGAAAACAGAGAGTGCTAAGAGCAGCAAGAAAGAAGCCATTGAGAAATCATGCTTGAACTGAGCTGATAAACTCCTGCATGTAGACCAGCTGACTGAAAGCTGGAAGAAGCCATTCTACATGTAGTTCAATGGGAGAAAGAGATACCAGCAGAGATGATACTCAGCAGTGGATACTGCAAGCCTTATAATTGGCCAGCCAGCCCAAATGAGCCAATGGGTGCAATAGTGGCACATCTGTCATGGTAGAAACCAACTGCCCTCCAATTGGACTGGGGGCCCACTCCATGGGAGGGAATACATCCCTAAATCTGAAAACTTAAAGCAGGAGTAGTCATGAGCCCTAGGGGTGTAACATCTGCTGATGTCTGGATAAATGTATATACTATGCTTATCAAACTGCCCAGTAAGCACTTCTCTTAATATTTATACCTTTATATTAATGCTATTCTCACTTTGGATCGAGAATCTTAGCTTTTCAGATGGCAGTGACCTTGGAATGACTCAGAAAGTATCATAGTGCTGGAAAGAAGTGACTAGAGTACTTAGTAACATCTCGATTACACCTTCCAAGGCTCAGGGTTCAATGTGGAAAACTGATGTAACTTCCTGCATTATATCAGATCATAATGCTTTAAAGCTAGAAATGAACAACAGACACACCAGGAATCCGACCAACTCCTTCTTTTCTTATTTCTTCCATAACCTATTCATTTTGAACAGGTTGTGAAAGAAATCAAAAAAGAAATTATAAAATTTCTAGAAATGAATAGTAATGAAAACACAACTTACTAAAACTTAGGAGACACAATGAAGGCAGTACTATGGGGAAAATTCATAGCACTAAATGCCTTCATAACAAAAATGGGGAGATCCCAATTTAATAACCTAATCATCCACCTTAATGTATCAGACAAACAGGAAGAATACAACCTTAAGATCTCCAGATGGAAATCAGTAATCAAAATCAGAGCAGAAATGAATAAATTGGAAACTAAGAAAATGAGAGAATTGATGAAACAAAGAGCTGATTCTCTAAAAAAAAATTAAAATGATAAACCCATGTTCAATTTCATCAAAAGAGAAAATCAGAATTCTCACATGAACAAAATCAGAAATGAAAAGGGACAGATTATCAATGAAACTGGAAAAACCATGAAGACATTTGTAGCAGACAGCTTCAGGTTCACTGAGATGAAATTTCAGACCAGACACAGCTATGGAGGAAGGGATATTTATTGAAGCTTACAGATCCAGGGGAAGTTCCATTATGGCAGAAGAAACTGGCCCGCCTTCATAGGACCAAGCAGAGAGAGAGAAGCACAAGCCAAAAATCAAAAGCCACAGCATATTGCAGGAACTCCAGCTAGGCATACTTTGCATATCTTTAGATTGTCATCTGAAACCCACCACCACACCTTAAGATCCACCCAGTGACATTGCCTCCAGCCAGGTGGCTGCATATGCAGACTACAAACAATAAAGAACTGAATACATTGGGGGCCACCTATTCTATTCAAACCACCACAATATTCTTCAAAGACCTATACTCCACAAAATTGGATAATCTGGAAGAAATGGGTAGATGCCACCTACCAAAACTAAACTCAGAGATTAATCTCCTAAACAAATCTATCACATCCATCAAGATTGAAAAATTAATCAAAACACTCCCCCAAAAGAAAAGTCCAGGACCAGATGGCTACTCTACCAAATTTTATAAACCTTCATTGAAGTACAGAAACCTATTTTTTTTCAAACTGTTGCACATAATCAGAGAACAGAGAATCTTCCATAACTCCTTTTATGACGGTAATATCATGGCAATACCAAAACCAGACAGTGATACTTCAAGAAAACAATAGGAGCTGGGGATGGTGGCACACTCCTTTAGTCCCAGCACTCAGGAGACAGAGGTAGGAGGATCTCCATGAGTTCAAGGCCACCCTGAGACTACATAGTTAATTCCAGGTCAGCCTGGACCAGAATGAGACCCTACCTTGAAAAACCATTAAATAAATAAATAAAAATAAAATGATAGACCTATATCCTTAATGATCTTAGATGTAAAGATCCTGAAGAAAATCTTTACAAACCGATTTCAACAATACATTAAAATCATTATCCACCTTGATCAAGAAGAATTCATCCCAGGGACACAGGGTTGGCTCAACACATGGAAATTGGTTAACATAATACACCACAGAAATAAACTTAATAACAAAAAACACATGATAATTTCAATAGATGCAGAGAAGACCTGTGTCAAAATAAAACATCAGTTCATCACCAAAGCATGAGGGAGAATATGCATGGAAAGATTATACTCAACACCATGAAGGTTATATATGAAGCACCTAAAGCCCAAATAATACTTAATGGGGAAAATCTCAAGGAGTTCCCACTGAGATCAGGAACAAGACAGGGGTGCCCACTCTCACCACTGTTCTTCAGTATAGTAGTAAAAATTTGAGTCCAATTAATAAGCACAAGAAAGAAATAAAAGGAATACAAATTGGAAAGAATAATAAATAAATAAATAATAAATAAACACCTCTGGTGGAGGTATTACCATACGTGGTCTTTATTTCCAAGCCATAGTAATAAAAAGTATGGTACTGGCAAAAAACAAACAAACAAACAAACAAAAAGATATATAGATCAATGGAATAGAAATTGAAGACCCAGGCCTTAGGTCAAGTAACTACAGCTTTTTGACCTTTAAAAAAGGTGCCAATACAATAGACTGGAGAAAAGGTAGCACCATCAACAAATGGAGCTGGAGAAATGCCACATATAAATAAATGAAACTAGACCCACGAAACTCACCACACACGAACTCTCAATGGAGTAAAGACCTCAATATAAGACCTAAAACGCTTAAAGTACTTGGTTACCCACCAAGGCTGTGTGCCATCATTGTGCTGGTGTGCACTTCTTATTAGGCTGTTTCCTTCTGAGTAGCTTGGACCCCTGCTCGCTCTCCCTGTTGTTGGCCACTTTCCCCCAGTAGTGCATGTAGCACTTTCAAGCACTTAGATGGGCTAACTTTTGGGGGACTGACTCTCTTCTTGATTCTAGCCGTGTCTCTCCTTGTTCTGTGCTGGCACCATATGGGTCTTACCTTTACCTCCGTGCTTTGATAAAGTCTGTCTTGTTTTGGGGACCTCTACCATATAGAAGAGGGAAAGGCCTTCCTGAACAATACATCAGTAGCCCAGAAAATTAAACAATATCTTAACCAATGGGATCTCATGAAGCTAAAAAGCTTTTGGACAGACAAATGTACCATATGTAGAGCCAGTAGATTGCAGACAGAATGGGAGAATTTTTTGCCAGTGATAAAAAGCTAGTATCTAGATTCAACACCAAACTCAAAAAAGTAAAGAATAATAAAATCAAACATCCCACTCAAAGAATGGAGCACAGAAATATACAGGGATTTCTCAGAAGAAGAAATACAAATGGCTAACCCACTCTTCCAAAATGTGCAACATTCCTAACCATCATTGAAATGCAAATTAAAATAGGTATGATATTGCACCTTGCTCCAGTAAGGATGGCAATCATTAAAAAATCAAATGACAATAAATATTGGTGAAGATGTAGGGGAAGAGGAACCCTCATTCACTGTTGGTAGGAATGTAAACTTTTACAACCACTATGGAAATCAATATGGAGATTCCTAAAAAACTGAATATGGAACTACCAACATAGCCTCTTATTCCCTTGCTGAGTGAGCATTTCCTCTAAATGCTCCATGCTTTACTATAGGGATATTTGCTTAACCATGTACATAGATGTTCAACTCATAAAAGCTAAGAATTAGCAATCAACCTAGATGTCCATCATTGGAGGAATGGAATTTGTGGTACATTTACCCAATGAAATTACATTCAGCAGTAAAAAAAAAAAAAAAAAAAAAAGGAACAATGAAATTTGTAGGAAAATGGATGGACTTAGAACAGATCATCTTCAGGGAACACACACAATTCCAGAAAGACAAACATCACATGTTCTCATGTATCTGCAGATCTGCAGATTTTTACCTGGATCAACTTGAATTGCTGGCATACCTGACAGGCAACTTGAGTTATACAAAACAGGTATGGAAGGTTTGGGGAATGTGAAAAGGATTTTGGGGGAAACAAACATAAAAGTAAACCCAAACTTTAGAAACCTTTCTCCTTGAAAGTAGACTAGAAGTTATAACCCTCAATATGAGTATAGGGGAAGTGCTAACAAAAGGGGCCCTGGAGCTTGTGAGATGAAGCCTAACCTTAAAATAAGCATGGCTCTGATCTATAACTCCTAGTACCAGAAGTTGAAGCTACCCACATTGATTTTTTTTTAAATATTTTTTGTTCATTTTTTATTTATTTATTTGAGAGTGACAGACACAGAGAGGAATTTTTTTTTTTAATTTATTTTTTATTTATTTATTTGAGATTGACAGACACAGAGAAAAAGACAGATAGAGGGAGAGAGAGAGAATGGGCTTCTAGCCACTGCAAACGAACTCCAAACATGTGCACCCCTCGTGCATCTGGCTAACGTGGGACCTGGGGAACCAAGCCTTGAACTTGGGTCCTTAGGCTTCACAGGTAAGCACTTAACCGCTAAGCCATCCCTCCAGCCCACATTGATCTTTTGATTGGAGAGAATTTTGAGGTCCCCAAGACAAGACAGGCTTCATCAAAAGCACTTGATTACACTGAGGTAAAGGTAAGACCCAATTGCTGAAGACATCATATGCTGCCAGCATAGAACAGAGAGAGACCTGGCTGGAAACCAGAAGAGAGACAGTCCCCAGACAGTTAGCCCATCTAGTGCTGGAAACTGCTACATGAGCTATGGGGAGAAAGTGGCCAACAACAGTGTGAGCAAGCAGAGGTCCACGCTACTCAGAAGGAAACAGCCTGGTAAGAATTGCACACCAATGCAGTGGTATGCACTCAGCCTTGGTAGGTAACCAATGGCTTTTTGATTAGCTAAGAAATCTGCTCAGTGGAGAGGAACCCATATCTGGAACAGGGAACCAAGTCTGAATCCTATACAGACAAAGACTATGCTCTCCAATGTTGAGTTCCCACTAGTCTTTAGCCAAAAGAGGGCCTATATCCCTCAAAATCTTCCTAGAATAATAATGTTTATCCAATTTAGCTTATGCCAACATCACTCTCCATTGAAAAAAATTGCTTTCTTTTTCAGAAGGTAGCAAAATCCAAGGAGATAAGCTACCCCTTGCATCTCAGTCAAGGCCCTGGTGAAAACATAGAGGCACTCGGCGATGAGCAAGTGTACTTCCTTCATGGTGAGCCTGACAATCAGCACCAGCATGAAGAAGACAGATGCTGAAGATACTTAACACTTACCTAAGCAGAAATCCAGAAGCTCCTGAGAGCTCATCAGTAACCTAGACTTAAAACACACCCTCCACGGTTCAGGGAATTTTGTAGAAGAGGAGGCAGAAAGATTATAAGAGACACAGGTTGGGATGTCATGCCTAAAGTCATTGCCTCCCCCCAACAACCAACTGCTCCTCCCACAATGCATAATCCAAAACCCCATGGGGAATACCATTAACTGAGGAGTGCCCCTGGCAGAATGGGGGCAAGAAGATGAAAAAGATCATATTAACACATAATATATCCATAAAAGGTATGTTCTTTTTAAATTTTTTTTGTTTATTTTTTTATTTATTTGAGAGCCACAGATAGAGAGAGAAAGAGGCAGATAGACAGAGAGAAAATGGGCACTACAAGGCCTCCAGCCACTGCAAACGAACTCCAGATGCATGTCCCACCTTGTGCATCTGGCTTATGTGGGTCCTGGGGAATCAAGCCTTGAACCAGGGTCCTTAGGCTTCACAAGCAAGTGCTTAACCACTAAGCCATCTCTCAAGCCCCCAAGATAAGTTCTTAATGCAAAAACATAATAATTTACTTCTTTTAATAGCAGCTATGTAAGACAGATTAATCTCATTAGCAGGCAAGGAAATTAAAAATTGAAAACCACTTTGTCTGGTGGTCTAAAGGTCTGGAGGTATAGAACTGTAATCCCAGAACTTCAGAGGAAGAACATGAGTTCTTAGAGCCACCCTAGTATACTCAGAGAGAAATCTTACTAAAATTAAAATTTATCATAAAAGGCCACCAGTAGTCCACCAAAATGGCATAAGTTAAACAAGGACACATATAGTTTTAGGAATAAGGAATAAGAACAGGGACTCACACATTCTTGATGGCAGTGTTCACTGTTCACAGTACATGGAAGAAAATATGTTGGCTGATAAATGTTAAAGCATATATCTCTCTTCCTTTAAATAGTAAGAGGATCCTAGTTTTCCTCAAAATACAATCTTCTCTTCTCCCGAGTCCAAGACAAGTAAATTCCAGCATGGAAAGATGCACAGTACTAGAATGGCATGAGAAAATCTAATATATACACTGAAAGCAGTATGGGACTTCACAGATCTGTGTTAGAGGGAGGCTGGTGCTGTGCTTTAGATCTGAAGTACACTTCCTCCCCCCAAAACATGTTGGTGTGTTCCAGGAATGGGCCCCACCTAGGGGAGCCAAGCATTTACTAGTGACTGGACCATGAATCCTTTGACCTAATGAGTAGATGATTCAATTGATGGACTCATAATTTTATGTAGTGGAAACTTCTGTCTTTGGGGCCTGCCTGGGAGAAGTAGGTAATGGGAGGAGAGATATGCCTTTCAAGGTGGCTTGACTCTATCCCCTTCCTGTCTCTCCACCACAATGCTGTTTTATCACACACACACACATAGCAATAGGACCAAGCAGCCATGGACTGAAACCATGAGAGATTGTTTCTTCTTTAAACTATTTCTTTCAGGTATTTGTTCCAACAGTGGAAGGCTGATTAACCCTGATGGCATAGTATTGTTTAATATGGTAACTCCTCAGAATGATAGGTCAAGCCTCCACAGAATACTGCCTTATTTGAAAATCAGATCTTCCCAGATGTAATCTCATAATATAAAGTGCTGAGGGTGCGCCATAATCCAGTGTGACTGATATGCAGAGGGAAAGTAGGACACAGAAACAAGCAGGGCAAAATGGAAAACCGTGTGGTGAAGTACAGGGAGAAGGAAGCTAGGTGACTGCCATTGTGAATCTTGCCAGAAAACACCAAGGATCCCTCAAACAAACACCAAAAGCTTAGAGGCAAAGAACACTCTCTTAGAGCCCACAAATGGAGTATAGTGCTGCTAATTCCCTTACTTTGTACTTCTAGACAAAAGAATTTTGAGACAATGAGGCAATAAATTTCATTGTTTTTAAGTCACCCAGTATTCAAAACATTGTTGCAGCAGTCCTGGGATAACATAAGTATTCTGTTTAGACATGAGTCATATAGGAAGTGATAAAGAGAGGAAAATGGCAGATCACACGGAATCACACTCAATAATAAATGGTAGTTAACTTTTATTATTTGCATGAATAATATAACTTTGAGGAAAATAACTCAGAACTACATTGCATTCCATAAGAAGTTTCCTCTGACATACAAGATATATGAAGAATCCATGTCAAAGTTTTCCCGTTCAGGCAAGTATTAGTGAATGTAATAATGTTTTTTTTTCTGGGACAGCTTGTAGTTTACTTTCATGAAAAATAGAGTAAAATAAGCAAAGTGAGTAAATAGCAATGGATATAAATGCCTGGCTTCAGTCAATTAAGACAGATTTTTCTGGTCTCTTAAAGCGCTGTTTCCTTGCAGTTTATTATTTGGTGGCAAGGAATATATAAATAACCTGTTTAAATAATGTTCTATTGCAAATCCTATTGCTTAAAATCAGCAAGAAAAAAGACTTCCACCAACACACAGAAATATAGTATCAATATCATAGTTGATACTGCTCTGCTTCTGTTAGCCTTGATAAATTGTGCATTTTAAAAGTTATCATATTTATTTATACATAAAACTTTGCATATTTATGGACATTTATGTGACATTTTGATACATGTATACTTGGGGTGGTATTAAAATAATCATAGATATCTTGTAGTCTATTTACTTAATTGTCAAATGCTGAAAGTACAAAAATGAGTTACTTCTTTTCTGAAGCTTTCTAAGGTAGAGAATTGTAATTGTCCTTAAACATTTTTAGTATGATACTCACTAATTGCTTTCAAGTGGGAAGATAATAAGAAGTAAATTAGCCTTTCCAGTTCTAATTATGGAAATAACTATTCATTAAAGCCAGATTAGCTATGACATCTACGAATGCTTTTCTACTTATGCACATATTCAACTTGCATGCACTTCAATGCCAGAAAAGCAGTAAGTAAAAAAAATACTGAAGGATCTTTTACAGTCAGCTTTGCAAAATCTGTCAGCTTTTAATATTTTCCAATATACAAAAATCCCCTCTGGTACTTTCATGCCTTTTTGTCATGGAAACCACATTGCATTGTACAGAATTAAACCAGATGGTAGGTAAAAGGAATTTATCACCAAGTTTAAGTAGTGCATTTCATATAATTCTTTCAATTTATACATAGAAATTTCATGAAGTATTTTTTTCCAGAACTTTATATAAATTAGCCCAACCCTTGAGGCCCAAAGTTTGAAACAGTTAGGCAAGATTTAATGAAAACCAGACTACAAAGAGATTAAAAAGGACAGAATGAAACCATAGCACTAATCTATGTTCATGCCTTCATTTGTCATCAACCACACTGGCTCATATTCTCCTTGTGGTGATGCAGAGTTAAAGAAGGCCTCAGACAGAGGATTAAAAATATTTTTAAAACAAATTTCGTTTATTTGCAAGCAGAGAGTAAGAGAGACACAGAGAATGGGCATTCCAGGACCTCCAGCCCCTGCAAATGAACACCACATGCATGCGCCACTTTGTGCATCTAGATTTACATGGGTACTGGGGACTCAAACTTGGGTAGATAGGCTTTACAAGCACATACCTTAGCTGCTAAGCCATCTCTCCATCCCTAGAAATAATGTATCTGAATAGCTAGTATGGTGGTTTTATGATGGTGTCCTTCATAAACTTAATTGTTCTGAAGGCTAGGTCCTTAGCTAATGACAATTTGGGAATTAAAGCCTTCTGGAGGCAGTGTATTGGGGGCAGGCTTATAGGTGTTATAGCCAGCTTCCTTTTGCTAGTGTTTGGCACACTTTCCTGTTGCTGTTGTCAATTTGATGTTGGCCAGGTGGCGATGTCCACCCTCTGCTCATGCCATCATTTCCCCCTGCCATCAGAGAGCTTTCCCTCAAGTCTGTAAGCCAAAATAAACCCTTTTTGTTTCCCATAAGCTGCTCTTGGTCAGGTGTTTTCTGCCAGCAATGGAAACCTGACTGCAGCAGCTAGCCTTCAGCTCCTTTGTCCTCTCATCATTGCTTCTTCACGTAAATCAATAATATAAGTAGTTAATCTCTAGTCACTCCTGGAGTTTTCTCTCCATAGCTACCTACTAACTTCCCTTCTGGCAAGTGTCCTTGAACCCACCTCTGTAATTTATACTTCTGCTGATTTATAAGCATTCTGATGAAATTCAGCTATTTTCAAACTTTATTTTACTGCCAGGTGCAGAATTATAAGGTAATGAGTTAATCAGTTTTGGGTTTCCTCTGCCAGGAATTTCTATTCATAGATTTTCTATAAAAATAAGATGTGACAAAGACATTAGTAATAAAATGCATTGTCCCCTTCATACATGAAGATGATACTAGACTAGTATTTTCATCCTAGGTATTGGGTATGAATGAGAAGCAGGAGCCTTTTGTAGCAGGTTTTCTCTGTGGCTAGAATGTTAATGAGAGCCGTTTGGTCTGCAGCTGCTGATAGAATTCACTAAGCCTGATGCAGTTTGGAATTATTTCCCTTTCATCATTCAGAAATTAATTCAGAAAATAGCAAGATGTTTGGAGCGAGCATGTCTGTGCACACAGTCAAGGATGGTACCAATAAGGATCATATTGTAAGAGACAGAATCTGACTCTAAATTAACGTGGGTATTAAAGAATTTTGAGATTAGAAGTCAAATATGAAAAATAAATTGTTATGGTAATTGTGATGGTAAATCTTGATTGTCAAGTAGACAGGATTATAAGCACCATGGACCCAGGTGCAGTGGCACATACCTTTGTTCCCAGCACTTGGGAGGCTGAGGTAGGAGGAACTTTGTCAGTTTGGGGTCAGCCTGAGACAACATAGTGAATTCCAGGTCAGTCTGGGCTAGAGCAAGATTTTACCTCAAAAAAAAAAAAAAAAAAAAAAAGAAAAGGAAAAGGAAAATAAAGTGGGGCTGGAGAGATGGCACTTGCCTGCAAAGCCAAAAAACCCCCACTGGATGCCCCAGGACTGACATAAGCCGATTTGTTCAAAGGGGCACATGCATCTGGAGTTCCTTTGCAGTGGCTGCAGGCCCTGGCAGGCCCATTCTCCTCTCTGTCTGTCTCTCTCTCTCTCAAATAAGTAAATAATTAAATATATTTTTTTAAAAAATGTTTTGTTTATTTTTATTTATTTATTTGAGAGCAACAGACAGAGAGAGAGAGAATGGGCGTGCCAGGGCCTCCAGTCACTGCAAAGGGACTCCAGATGTGTGCGCCCCTTTGTGCATCTTGCTAATGTGGGTCCTGGGGAATGGAGCCTCAAACCGGTGTCCTTAGGCTTCACAGGCAAGTGCTTAATCACTAATCCATCTCTCCAGCCCAATAAAATATATTTTTAAAAAAGAAAGAAAAAATAATGGCCTGAAAACACACATGTGGGTTTATGAGCATACTTCCACAGAGATTTAATTGGAAAAGGGAGATACACCCTAAATATGGGCAGTGCCATTCCATAAGCTGGTGTTATGAACTAAATCAAAAGGGGAAAGCAAGTAGACTAGCAATATGAATCTCATGCTACTGCTCTTTCCTTCCCCCTTTCCTTCCATTGTGGATTGTACTCTCAAAGTGTTGGCCAGCTATACCTTTCTCTTCCTTAAGTTGCTTCATGTCAGGTATTTTGTCATAGAGATAAGTACATAATACGGAATGAGAATAACTCAGATAGAAAGTCAGTGGTTGACAACTAGTGTCTTCCATGTTAATGTTGGTAACAGAGGAGATGAATGGTCCATCATAATGATTGACATTATGATTTTAGGAGGGAAAATTGACATTTGCTGATAACCAAATGACAGATCTATCAGAACTCCAAAGGATTAGAAGGGAGAACTCAGATCTGATTAAAAAAAAAAAAAAAAAAAAAGGAAAAATGAAAGCCCCGCATCATGGTATCATATTCACATTTTAGCACTGGGCTAGATGAAGGAGAGGGATTGTGAGTTCTAGGCCAAGCTGGACTACATAACATAACCAATGAAATGAATCAGAAAACCAAAGAAAGAAAGGAAAGGCTTAAGGAAGGGAATGAGGGAAGGAAGAATGGAGAAGGAGGGAGAGATAGAGAAAGGAAAAAAAGGAAACAGAAAAATAAAGTTCAAGGTTGGAAAATTTATGAAGTAGTAGGTGTGAGGTGTGAGAGGAGTGTTGAGTAGACTTTTTTTTTTTAGTCAAACCCAACATACTTCCTTTTTTTTTTTTTTTTTTTTTCCTTCTCAAGGTAAGGTCTAACTCTAGCTCAGACTGATCTGGAATTCACTCTACTCTCAGGATGGCCTTAAACTCACAGCAATCCTCCTACCTCTGCCTCCCTAGTGCTGGAATTAAAGGCGAGTGCCAGCATATCCAGATTGTTTGTTGTTTTATGAAAGAATAAGAGCAAGAGAGAGAAGAGAGGCAGTTGGCACATGGCACGTCAAGGCCTGTAGCTACTGTAATCTAACTGCAGACACATATGCCACCTTGTGTGCATGTGTGATCTTGTACATGCATCATCTTGTGGGTCTGACTTAGACGGGATCTGGCAGGTAGAACATGGATTCTTACACTTACTTCCCAGGCAAGCACGTTAACAGCTAAGACATCTCTCCAGCCAGTGGTACAAATAGTTAAGTCATATTGATAAAAGATGAACCAACTTTCAGTCTCATTAGTTCTATTCAGTCACAGTAGGAGGATAAATTATTTCCTCCACTGGTCAGGTGGCACACGATTAATCCAGATTTGAACTATAGATTGAAGAACTATCATTGTGTATCATGTTTTGGAGGATAGCTATCTTATTGCTATTGTCACCAGCTTTTTCTAATGTCTGTTTTCAATAAGCTTTTTTTTTCTAGATCATTTGATCAGATAACTTCTCAACAACATATATATAATCATTAGGGAATAAAAATCTATGTCTTTGAGAAATTCAGATGTTGACACTATAATCCTCCAGTGTGATGGTATTGGGCTAGACTTGTGACAGATAATTAGGTTTCAAAAAGTGAGGATGCAGTGAAAATTTTTGCTGTCTAAATTTTAAAGGAGTGTCTTTAAAACAAAATTGAACCTTCCTATAACTTGGTCTTGAACTTACCAGGCTTCATAACTATGTAACTATAATAACAACAAAAAAATTCCTGTTATCTAAACTACCCAGCCATGGAATTGTGTTACAGAAGTCTGTGTAAGGAATAGAGAGAGATTCTAATAGCAGAATTACAAATTGCTGTGTACACTCAGTTATAAGACTGGCATGCTCACCCAGAGAATGAGTTCAATTCCCTATTAGAGCAGCCCAAAGAAAGCAATATGGAGGTATTAGCCAACTTACCTATTTGCCTGTTTTTTTTTTTTTTTTTTTGCTTGCTTCCTCAAGAAATCAGGAAGCATTCTCTACTCAGATTTCCTGTTTACCTGAAAGAAGCAATGTTATATTGAGATCTTCTCTCTTTTGATACATAGCACTTCCAATTTCATAAACATCAAGTGCGGGAAATGTATGTTTTCTGTTGCATTGTTTGTGTCCTATAAATTTATACATTTTTTTCTTTAGGCTCTTTGTAAGCATTAAATAAAAGATACAGAACACAGAAAAAATTGACACCAAACTACTTTTCAGTAGTTATGATTCTATTTAAATCACAACATTTTTGTCTTTTCAAATAAATTATCTTAAAGTGCTTGAGTTTGTTTGTCTCTCACTGAGTGTGTAGCATGGACCATGCCTCTCTTCCCCCATTGATTTGCTGACCAGAATGCCTCACCGGTACTCCCATCTCCATCTCCCTCTAAACTTTGGTTACACACATATGCTGCCACACTTGGATTCAGGCCCTCATGCTTTTGTTGCAGTCATTCTTACCCACTGAGCAATCTCAGCCCTATCTAGAGCTGATTTTATGAAAGGCTCATTTTGAGTTTTCCGGGGATTTTACTGGTTTAAGTTAGATATGCATCAGGAACCTACTCAGCTCACTGTTTAGTTGCCTCACTAATATTTATCAAGTGTAATTGCCTCTTCATTTGGCAGGTGGCTTAATTCAAAATTATGGGAGATTTCAGTTGTGCTAGTCTGGATCTGTTCTGCAGCTGTTTTCAAAGTACCAAAGATTGTCATTACTTAATGAGCAATCAAACATTCTTCAGAACCTTTCATTTCAATTTGGATCTACATCTCTATGCCACACTATGTCTCTGAAAATCCCCCCACTTTTGTCCTTTTGGGGTGTTTAAGTGAGCAGGTCACAGAGAAGAGCTGCCTGCGTGTTATGCTGATGAGTTGGTCATTTCTTTTCTAGTCTACAATTTACTTTATTGCATGTGTTTCTCCCTTTACACTAGTTCTCTTGGGAAGATCAGTGCCCTTGGTAATTCCTTATTAGCTCATACTACATCCAGTAGTATTCTAGGTAAGATAATGAACATTTTTCTCCCATAGTGCTCGTAGACCAAATATGTATTGCTG
The DNA here is from genome assembly GCF_020740685.1 of Jaculus jaculus. Lineage (NCBI taxonomy): Eukaryota > Metazoa > Chordata > Mammalia > Rodentia > Dipodidae > Jaculus > Jaculus jaculus. The sequence continues at coordinate 94,156,283 of NC_059108.1, read as the reverse complement.
CCAATGTATGCACTGACTTTTCTATAACCAGCCAACTGGCATGGGCATAATTATTTAGCATTCTACTGAATGTACTTTGATAAGCAGCCATATTCTATAATTGAACTGAGTCCTAGTTTGAATAGAAAAGCATTACTATAATGATATAATGTATTTATTAAAAGAAAGATCACATTTGGATGTCTAGAAAGGTCTATAGTAAGTCTCTTTGCATTAAAAATTGTGGCTAGTATAATTTCCCATATAGTACAAGATGAGTAGGTTATATGTTATTATCTTAGGTGGTTAGAACAAAATACTAAACTGAATAGCTTAGATAATGGATATGTGTTTCCCAGTATTCTGAGTTCCAAGATCAAAGAAGCAGCCAATTCTGTTCTGCATTAAAGGCACTCTTTCTAACTTACAGGAACCCTCCCTCTCACTTGGCATTTAGATAGCCTTGTTTACCCTTTAAGTTCACTTATTTATAAACAACATGGGTGACAAGGAAGATCTACATTCTTGAAAACAATCTGTTCAACTACTGAAGATATCTACCAGGCAATGTATGTTCACCTGTAAGAAATAAAAATCTTAAAATTTAATTTTTATTTTTGTGCACAAATGCATATTTGCATATAAGCAGGTGTATCATTGATACACACATGTATGACTGTGCACATGTGGAGGGCAGAGCATTTTTGCATCTTGTTTGAGATAAAATCTCCTTTATTGTTGTTTTGTCTTTTGGAAGGCCAACTTAGCTAGGCTTTCAGCTTCTGGATTTTTCTGATTCTGCCTTCCATTGCTGTAGGTGTATAGTCATTGCAAATACTTGTGCCTCTTTGCCTCTGGTTAAACATAGATACTGGGGATCCAGATTCTTGAGGATTGGGGATTTAACATTTAACTGCTGAACTATTTTGCCATAGATAGATAGATAGATAGATAGATAGATAGATAGATAGATAGATAGAAGAAAGAGCTATAAATATATATAGTTTTCATTTTTAATTTTTTATTATTAAGAACATAATTTGTATGGATGCGTCATGTGTTGGTACCATCTTTTTCCTCCTCCCTGACTGCATTCCACAGGGGCCCCTCCTCAGTTGGGTTGCTTATATTACCTATGGGGTTGTGAGTTGTGCATTGTGGGAGCAGCAGTTAGTTGTTGGGGGCAGACACTCTCTATGGGCATGACATCCCAACTTGTGACTCCTATAATCATCCTGTCCCCTCTTCCACAAAATTCCCTGAGCCTTGGTGGTGTGTTTTAAATCTACTTCAAAGCTGGAGAGATGGCTTAGCATTTAAGGCACTTGCCTATGAAGCCCGAGGACCCCGGTCTGATTCCCCAGGTCCCATATAACCCAGATAGACATGATAGCACATATGTTTGGAGTTCTTTTGCAGTGGCTAGGTCTGTGGTGTACCCATTCTCTCCCCCACCCTTTGTCTCTAATAAATAAATAAAAATAAACAAAAGTCTACTACATTAGTGATGAGCCTCTGAATTTCTGCTTTAGTATGTGCTGAGTTTCCTCAGCATCTGCCTCCTTCATCCTGGTGTTGATTATTAAGATCACCATGGAGGAAGTACTCCTGTTCATCTCCAAAATTCTTCTATGATATCACCAAGGTCTTGGCTGAGAGGCAAAGGGTGGTTTATGTCCTCGGGTCTCACTACCTTGTGCAAAAGCAAAACAGATTCTCTGATGGAGAGTAAAGTCAGCATAGGTTAAATTGGATAAGCATTATTAATGGAAGATTTGATGGATGTAGTCCCTATTTTAGCCAAAGACTAGTGGAAGCTTAACATTGGAGATAATAATTTTCACCTCCATAGGATTTAGACCTGTTTTCCAGTTGCAGATATGGGTTCCTTTCCACTGAGAACATCTCTTAACCAGTCACAATGTGATAGTTACCCAACAAGGCTGTGTGTCATCATTGCACTGGTGTGTACTTCTTGTCAGTCTGGTTGCTTCTAAGTAGCTTAGACACCTGGTTGCTCACACTGTTGTTGGTCACTTTCCCCCAGTGGCTCACATAACACTCTCTAGCACTAGATGGGCTAACTTTCTTGGAAATGGCTCTTTATCCAGATTCAAACCAGGTCGATTTGTGTTCTGTGCAGACAGCATATGATATCTTCAGTTATAGCGACTTACTTTTACCTCAGATGGTTAAAAATGTTTTGATAGAAGCCTGTCTTGTTTGGAGGACCTCATAAGTCTCTCCAATCAATAGTTCAATGTGAATAGTACCTATTTCTAGTCCTGTGAGTTATAGGGCAAAGCCAAAGGCTTTTTAGCTATTAGGTTACCCCACCCACTCCAGGGCCCTACTTTCAGGCATTCTCCCTTACTCCCGTTGAGGGTTATAGCTTTTAGTCTACTTTCAAGGAGAAAGGTTTCTAGAGTACCAGTTCATTTGGGACTTAGTTTTGTGTTTATTTCCCCCACCTTCCTACCCACATCCTTTCATCCTTAATGTCTGGGTCTCAAGTTGCCTATCAGTATACCAGAACTCAAGATAATTCAGGTTAGGAAGTAAAGAAGAGTGAGAAAATGCAGTACTTGTCTTTCTGTGATTGTGTGTCTTCACTGAGTATGATGTGTTCTAAGCCCATCTAATTCCTACAAATTTCACTGTATTATTTTTTATTACTGCTGAGTAGAATTCCATTGAGTATATGTACCAGAACTTTGTTACACATCCATCCAGTGATGGGCTACTGGGTTTATTCCAGTTCTTAGGTATTATGAATTGAGCAACTATAAACATGGTTGAACAAGCATCTCTGTAGTGAAGCATGAAGCATGAAGGGTAAATGCCCAGTAAGGATATGACTTACTGTTGGACGTTCTATATTCAACATTCCGTGAATCTCCATATTGATTTTCATAGTGGTTATACAAGTTTGCATTCCCACCAACAATGAAAGAGGGTTTGCTTTCCCCACATCCTCACCAACATTTGTTGTTGTTTGATTTTTTTGATGGTTGCCATCCTTACAGGAGTAAGGTAGAATGTCATAATTCTTTAATTTACATTTCCTTGATGGTTAGGGATGTTAAAATTTTCTTAAGTGTGTGTTATCCATTTGTATTTCTTCCTCTGAGGACTCTCTATTCAGTTCTCTACAGCAATTTTGGGTGGGTGTTTTATTTTATTTTATTTTATTTTAATTTTTGTTTTTCAAAGTAGGTTTTATAACTTTAGCACAAGCTGACCTGTAATTCACTCTGTAGTCTCAGGGTGGCCTTGAACTCAGTGCTATCCTCCTACCTCTGCCTGTGGGGTGCTGGGATTAAAGGTGTGTATGCCACAACATCTTGCATTATTAACTTGTTGTTCTTGTATTTTTAATATTAATATTATTATTAACAACACATTTCATATGGATTCATCAAGTGTTGGTACCATGTTTTCCCTTGTCCCTGCCCCCATTCTGCTGGAGGCTCTCCTGAGGGGTTTGCAGGTATTCCCTATGGGGTTGTGGTTTATGCATTGTGAAAGCAGCAGTCAGTTATTTTTGTTTGTTTTTTCTCAATTTTATTAAACATTTTCCATGATAATAAAAAAATATCCCATGGTAATACCCCCCCTTTTCCCCTTTGAAATTCCGTTCTCCATCACATCCACTCCCCATCTCAATAAGTCTCTCCTCTATTTGGATGCCATGATCCTTCCCTCCCCTTATGATGGTCTTGTGTAGGTAGTGTCAGGCACTATGAGGTCATGGGTATCCAGGCCATTTTATGTCTGGAGGGAGCACATTGTAAGGACTCCAACCCTTCCTTTGGCTATTACATTCTTCTGCCACCTCTTCCACATTAGACCCTGAGCCTTGGAAGGTGTGACTGAGATGTCTCGGTACTCTATTTACTTCTTTCCAGCACCATGATACCTTCTGAGTTGTCCCAAGGGAACTGTTATCTGAAAAGAGAAGATTCTCTATCCAAAGTGAGAGTAGCATTAATATAAGAGTATGAATATTAAGAGAAGTGCTTACTGGGCAGTTTGATAAGCATAGTGTATACAGTTATCCAGACATCAGCAGATGTTACAACCCTAGGGCTCATGACTACCCCTGTTTTAGGTTTTCAGTATCAGGGATGTATTCCCTCTCTTGGAGTGGGCCTCCAGTCAAATTGGAGGGCAGTTGGTTTCCACCATGAGAGACATGCCACTTTTGCACCCACTGGCTCAGTTGGCATGGCTGGCCAATTATAATGCTCTCAGTGTCCACTTTTGAGTATCTTCACTGATGGTGTATCTTTCTCCCATTGAACTGCATGTAGAGTGGCTTCTTCCAGCTTTCTGTCAGCTGGTCTACATGGAGGTTATCAGCTCAGTTCCAGAAGGATTTCTCAGTGGCCTTGCAGCGCAAGTATGTGAAATCTTCAGCAATAGGTTCTTACTATCTATTCCTGGTGGGAAACCAAGGGCCTCAACAATGGCCTATAATGTATTTGGGGCATCAGGTTCCTCCCTGACCAGAATCATAGGAAGGTATCCCATCCCTGGCACTGAAAATTTTCTAGCAGTGATCTACGGCTCCTGAGTGTTCCATTGTCCAAAACTGAAGGGTTCCATGTGATTTATTTATATCCTTTCAGATTTTTTTAAAATTATTTATTTATTTCAGAGCGACAGACACAGAGAGATAAGGAAGAGAGAGATAGAGGAAGAGAGAGAGAATGGGTGCTCCAGGGCTTCCAGCCGCTGCTAACGAACTCCAGACACGTGCGCCCCCTTGTGCATCTGGCTAATGTGGGACCTGGGGAACCGAGCCTTGAACCAGGGTCCTTAGGCCTCACAGGCAAGCGCTTAACCGCTAAGCCATCTCTCCAGCCCTCCTTTCAGATTTTGATTAGCTTTCCCTCCACCTTTCCTTTATTCAATCTCCTCCACTGACCTCACTTTGGGCCTTTTCACCCCCATTAATCTATTCTTCTACTTACATATATACAATACCAACCTATTAAGTACCCTCCTTCCTCCCTTCTCTTCCCTTTGTATCTGTTTTAGCTTACTGGCCTCTTCTACTGAGTTTTTTCCTTCTCACACAGAAGCCCAATCATCTGTAGCTAGGATCCACATATGAGAGAGAACATGTGGCATATAACTTTCTGGGCCTGGGATACCACACTTAGTATAATCCTTTCCAGATCCATCCATTTTTCTGCAATTTTCATAAATCATTTTTCTTTATCACAGAGTAGAACTCCATTGTATAAATGTGCCACATCTTCATTATCTACTCATCAGTTGAGGGACATCTAGCCTGGTTCCATTTCTCAGCTATTATAAATTAAGCAGCAGTAAACATGGTTGACCACATACTTATAAGGAAATGAGATGAGTCCTTAGGATTTATGCCTACGAGTGCTGTAACTGGGTCATAAGGTAGACCAATCTTTAGCTGTTTTAGGAACCTCCACACTGATTTCCACAATGGCTAGACTAGATTGCACTCCCCCCATCAGTGTAGAAGGTTTCCCCTTTTTCCACATCCCCACCAACATTTATGATCATTTATTTTCACGATGGTAGCCAATCTGACAGGAGTGAGATGGAATCTCATTGTAGTTTTAATCTGCATTTCCCTGATGGCTAGTGCTATAGAACATTTTTAGATGCTTATATGCCATCCTATTTCTTCCTTTCAAAACTCTCTATTTAGCTCCATAGCCCATTTTTAATTGGCTCCTTTGATTTCTTATTATTTAACTTTTTGTGTGCTTTGTATATCCTAGATATTAATCTGCTATATATCTGATAGCAGATTAATATCAGATGTATAGCTGGCAGAGATTTTTTTTTTCCATGCTTTAGGTTGCCTCTTTGCTTTATTCACTGTGTCCTTTGCAATGCAAAATCTTTGTAGTTTCATGAGATCCCAGTGGTTAATCTGTGCTTTAATTGCCTGAGCAATTGGGGTTGTATTCAGAAAGTCTTTGCCAAGACCAATATGTTGAAGGGTTTCCCCTACTTTATCCTCCAGCAGTTTCAGAGTTTCAGGGTTGATATTAAGGTCTTTAATCCATTTGGACTTAATTCTGGTGCATGGAGAGAGAGAAGAATCTATTTTCATCCTTCTACAGATACATATCCAATTTTCCCAACACCATTTGCTGAAGAGGCTGTCTTTTCTCCAATGAGTATTTTTGGCATTTTTATCGAATATCAGGTGGCTATAGCTACGTGGACTTACATCAGAGTCCTCTATTCTGTTCCACTGATATACATGTCTGTTTTTGTGCCAGTACCACGCTGATTTTGTTACTATGGCTCTCTAGTATAGGCTAAAATCAGCTATGGTGATAACAGCAGCCTTATTTTTGTTGCTCAGTATTATCTTAGATATTCGAGGTTTTTGTGATTCCAAAAGAATTTTTGGATTGTTGTTTCTATTTCTGTGAAGAATGCCTTTGTAATTTTGATGGGGATTGCACTAAATGTGTAGATTGGTTTTGGTAAGATTGCCATTTTCACAATATTGATTCTTCTAATCCAGGAACAAGGGATGTTTTCCATTTCCTAGTGTCTTCTGCAATTTCTTGCTTGAGTGTTTTAACGTTTTCATTGTAGAGATCCTTTACTTCCTTGGTTAAGTTTATTCCAAGGTACTTTATTTTCTTTGATGCAATTGTGAATGGGAGTGATTCTTTGATTCCATGCTCTATGTGTTTGTTGTTAGCATATATGAAGGCTACTGATTTCTGTGTATTTATTTTGTATCCTGCTACATGGCTGTATGTTTTTATCAGCTCTAACAGTTTGCTAGTAGAGACTTTAGGGTCCTTTATATATAGAATCACATCATCTGCAAATAATGATAACTTGATTTCTTCTTTTCCAGTTTGTATTCACTTTCTGTGTGTCTCTTGCCCTATTGCTATGGCTAAGACTTCCAGTACTATATTAAATAAAAATGGGGACAGTGGACACCCTTGTCTTGTTCCTGATTTTAGTGGAAAAGCTTCCAGTTTTTCCCCATTTAGTAATATGTTGGCTGTAGGCTTCTCATAAATAGCCTTTATTATATTGAGATATGTTCCTTCTATTCCCAGTCTCTGTAGGACTTTTATCATGAAGGGATGTTGGATTTTGTCAAACGCTTTCTCTGTGTCTGATGAGATGATCATGTGATTTTTGTCCTTCAATCCATTTACATATTGTATTACATTTATAGATTTGCGTATATTGAAGAATCCCTGCATCTCTGAGATAAAGCCTACTTGGTCAGGGTGAATAATCTTTCTGACATATTCTTGTATTCTGTTTGCCAATATTTTGTTCAGAATTTTTGCATCTATGTTCATGAGGGAGATTGGTTTGTAATTTTCTTTTCTTTCTTTCTTTCTTTCTTCTTTTCTTTTTTTTCTATATTTGCCTGCTTTTTGTATCAGGGTGATGCTGGCCTCATAGAAGGAGTTTGGTAGAATTCCTTCTTTTTCTATTTCCTGGAAAAGCTTAAGAAGCAATAGTGTTAGCTCTTCCTTGAAGGTCTGGTAAAATTCAGCAGTGAATCCATCTGGGCCTGGGATTTTGTTAGTTGGGAGATTTTTGAAAACTGTTTGGATCTTCATGTTTGTTTTAGGTCTTTTTAAGTGATTAATCTCATATTGATTTAATTTAGGTAGGTCATATGATTCAAGGAAATCATCCATTTCTTCCAGATTTTCATACTTTGTGGAGTATATGTTTTTATAATATGTCCCTATGATTTTTTGAATTTCTCTGGCATCTGTTGTGATGTTACCTTTTTCATTTCTAATTTTATTAATTTGTGTCTCTTCTCTCTTTCTTTTGGTCAGATTTGCTAAGGGTTTATCAATCTTGTTTATCCTTTCAAAGAACCAACTCTTTGTTTCATTGTTTCTTTGTATTGTTTTTTAGTTTCTATTTCATTAATTTGTGCCCTAATCTTTATTATTTCTTCCCGCCTACTGATTTTTGGTTTGCCTTGTTCTTCTTTTTCCTAGGCTTTAAGGTGAAGCATTAGGTCATTTTCTTGTGACCTTTCTAATGTCTTAATATAGGCACTTAAATCTATAAATTTACCTCTTAGACTTATTTCATTGTGTCCCAGAGATTTTGGTATGTTGTGTTCTCATTATCATTTGACTCTCTATATATTTTTTTTTAATTTCCCTCTTGATTTCTTCATTGACCCATTCATCATTTAGTAATGTGTTGTTTAATTTCCATGATTTTGTGTATCCTCTATGGCCTTTCTTGCTATTAATTTGCAGTATGATCCCATTGTGATCAGATACAATGCAAGGAATTATTTCAGTTTTCCTGTATTTGTTAAGATTTGCTTTGTGTCCTAATATATTTTAAAGAATGTTCCATGTGCTGCTGAAAAGAATGTATACTCTGCAGAATTTGGATGAAATGTCCTGTAGATGTCTGTTAGGTCCATTCCTTCTATGACCTCATTTAGTCCAGATGCCTCTTTGTTTATTTTTCCTGGGATGACCTGTCAATGATGAGAGTGGGGTGCTGAAGTCACCCACCAGCACTGTGTTTGGTGTTATCTGTGACCTTAGTTCTAATAGTGTTTTTTTGATGTATTTGTGGGCCCCCATGTTAGGTGAATATATGTTTAGGATTGTAATGTCCTTCTGTTGGAGGGTGCCTTTAATCAATATAAAGTGGCCTTCCTTATATTTCTTAACTAATGTTGGACTGAAGTCTACCTTGTCAGATATTAGGATAGCAACTCCTGTTTCTTTTCTAGGTCCATTTGCTTGAAACACCATTTTCCAACCTTTCACCCTAAGATCATGCCCATCATTTGTAGAAAGGTGGGTTTCTTGGAGGCAACAAATTGATGGACCCTGCTTTTTAACCCAGTCTGCAAACCTATGTTTTTTGGTTGGGGCATTGGGGCCATTGATATTAAGAGGTATTATTGAAAGGTGTGTATTCATTTTTGCCATTCTTTTTGTAGTTCTTCCGGTTTTACCTTTGCTCTCTTGTGTTAACTAGTATTTGAGTATTGTTTGTTTTTTTCCCAGTTCCTTGTATGTGTGCTTTTCTTTTTCTTCAGTATCGAGGATTCTTTCAAGTATTTTCTGTAAAACTGGTTTTGTCTTCAAATAGTCCTTTAGCCTGCTTTTGTCATGGAATGTCCTTATTTCTCCATCTATTTGAATGGATAACTTTGCAGGATAATGTAACCTTGGTTGACAGTTGTTATCTTTCAGAACTTGGAATACATGACTCCGCACTCTTCTGTCTTTTAAAGTTTTTGTTGAGTAATTTGCTGTAATCCTGATAGGATTTCCTTTGTAGGTAACTTGATTTTTCTCTCTGACTGCTTTCAATATTTTTCTTTGCTTTGTATGTTTGGTAATTTGATTATAATATGGTGAGGAGAGGTTCTTTCCAGGTTTTGTCTGGCTGGTGTTCTAAAGGATTCCTTCATCTGAGTTGGCACCTCTTTCACAATTTGGGGAAGTTTTCTTCTATGATTTTGTTGAAGATGCCTACTATGCCTTTGGAGTGAAATTCTTCTCCTTCTACTATGCCCTAAATTCTTATGTTTGATCTTTTCATACTGTCCCAAATATCTTGAAATTCCCACTCATACTTTTCTATAAATTTGTCTTTATCTTTATTGGACTGCATTAGATCTGCCACCTGGTTTTCTAGCTTAGATATTCTGTCCTCTCCTCCATCCATTCTACTGGTGAGATTTTCTACAGAGTTTTTTTTTTTTTTTTTTTTTTTCATTAACTGTGTTCTTCATTGCTAGTAATTCTAACTGGTTTTTCTTTATTATTTCTATTTCCTTATTTATGTCTAGTATTGACCTCTTTATTTCATTAAATTGTCATTCTGTATCTTCCTTGCTTCCTTTGAATTCTTCTTCAAACCCTTTGAGCATATTTATAATCATTCTTTTGGAATACTTCTCAGGCATTTCCTCTAACTCGTTCTCACTAGAGATCATTGCTCATGCATTTATAATTTTTGGTGGATTTATATTGTCTTGATTTTTGGTGTTTCTTGTGTTATAATGTATATCATTTTGCATCTTGGATTATTTAATGATTGGATTTTCCAGTTAGCTGGGTATTATGAGATGTATCAATCACTCTGTTTTTACATATCTTCAGGGTAGGAGCTTAAGGTGCTAGGTGTGGCTCTGAAGACTCTCAGAGTGTGTACAAATGTGACTGTAGGTGTTCGGTGTGCCTGCTATGAGAGTATTCAAGTAGGCTAAGAGGAACAAAATACAGGCAGATTTTAAAATTTAACTAAAGAATGTACACTGTCAAGGAAAGATAGATCAAATATTTATCCAAGTGTAGGTATTATGACAACCAGATCCTCTGTCTGTCCCTTAGGCTGTGTGGTGCCTCACCCACTCCCTTAATCCTGACAACAAGGCAGTTAAGATTTCTGGTCTCTAGAGGGTTCCAAGTCAGCTTGTGACCAGGTGAGATCCTTTCCTAATGTATAACAGAAGAGTAAACAAAGCCTCTATAATTCAAGAAGCAGCAAATAACAAGCCCAAAACAGAGCTTATTTAAGAATGGCAAATTTGGGCTGGAGAGATGTTTAGCGGTTAAGCGCTTGCCTGTGCAGCCTAAGGACCCCGGTTCTGGTTCAGGCCTATATACCAGGTTTATTAGGCAGGTACTGACCTGGTGTAATACCAGTTACCTTTTGGGATGATTTTGGTCTCAGCTGCACTCTTGATCGGGTCCCTCTTCGGTGCTCTGTCAGTTCAGTAGGCGTGGCCGGGTCCCTGGACTGCTGCTCTGTTCCTGATGGCTGGGCACTGGTGGTGGGGAAGGGGAGGGAGCCGATGCTGCTCAGTTTCCTCACTGTTTCACGTGTTCTTCTACCTTGTGATCTGGTCCTCCGTTGATCACTGCCACTCTCCCTTCACATTTCTTGTGTTTGCGGAGAGCTCCAGTGTGAGTGGAAAATCCCCTCACCTGGCTTTTCATGTGGCTTAAGCCTAGTGCCGTTGCTGCAGTCTGGCATGTGGACCCGCCCTGCTGGTGATGCTTCTGCGGGCCCGTGTGGACTCTGGATACTCTGGATTTCTCCTACTTCTCCACTGTTGTTTCAATTTCCTGTACACCACACTTTTTAGTAAAAAAGTATATTTTGCTGTTTTGTTTTGTTTTGTCTTTCCCCCTCTCCCCCCACACTGCTTTGGCATGGCACCTACGCCTCCATCTTAACCAAAGTCCAGAAGTCAGTTATTTTTGGAGGGAGAGAATGCCTCTCGGCATGATATCTCAACCTGTTGCTCTTTCAATCTTTCAAGCCCCTCTTCCACAAAATTTCCTGAGCTGTGGTAGGTATGTTTTATGTCTATTTCAGTGATGAGCTTTTAGGAGTCTTGGTAATCTCTGCTTTGGTGGGTGTTGAGTACCCTCAGGGTCAGTCTCCTATGCCCTGTTGCTGATTATCAGGTTTAGCTTGGAAGCAGCACTCATGCTAGTATTTGTGATTCCTCTCTGGTTTCAGCTGTTGGCTGAAATGTGAGGGGTAGTTGATTTCCTTCATTCTTGATACCTTCTGAAAAAGAATAGGTTGTCCAGTGCAGAATGAACTCAGCATAGCTTAAATAGGATATGCATTATCAATTTAGGGAGAATTTAATGTATGTGACTCCTCTTTTAGCCAAACACTACTGACAGCTTGACACTGGATAGCATAATCATTGTCTCCAAAGGATTCTGATCTGGTTCAGAGATACAGATTAGTGTTAATTTACAGTGACTAGATCACATAGTGAATCAGAAAGCTATTGGTTACACAGCAAGGTTGTATGCCACTATTGCACTGGCATGTACATCCTGTCAGGGTGTTTGCTTCTGAGTAGCTTAGACCTCTGGTTGCTCAGCCTATTGTTGGCCACTTTCCACTGTAGCTCATGAAACAATTTCCAGCACTACATAGGCTAACTTTCTGAGGACTGGCTTTCTTCTGGATTTGAGCCAGGTCACTCCATGCTCTGTGTTGGCAGCATATGGTGTCTTTAACAATAGGATCTTATCTGTCAGGTGGGTAATCAAGTGCTTTGAAAGAAAGCTGTTTTGATTTGAGCACCTTCTAGATATCTCTGATCAACAGTTCAATGTGAATAGAAATCAATTTCTGGTACTAGGAGTTACAGGCCAGAGACAGAAAAAATATTTCTTTAAGCTTAGGCTTCATCCCACCCTTTTCAGGGCCCTACATTCAAGGTAAGTGCCCAGTAAGGGAATAAATGCATCTCTTGGTAACTCTATATTCATCCTTTTTCAGGAATCTCCATTTTGATTTCCATAGTGATTGCACAAGTTTATATTCCCACCCTCAGTGGATGAGGGTTCTTCTTTCCCCACATCCTTGACAACATTTGTCATTGTTAGAGTTTTTTAAAGATTTTTTTTTTTTTTAGATTGCCATACTTACTGGTTTTGGTATTACAGTTATGCTAGCTTCATAAAAGAATTTGGGGAGAATTTCCTGGTTTTATTATGAAAAATAGTTTGAGAAAAATTTGTTTTAGTTCCTTTGATGAAGGTTTGATAAAACTCAGCTGAGAAGCCATCTAGTTCTGGACTTTTCTTCTTGAGCAGGTTTTTGATTACCTCTTCAATCTCCAAGGATATGATATGTTTGTTTAGAAGGTTAATCTGCTGTGAGATTACTTGTGGTAAATTATATGTGGCTAGAAATTCATCCATTTCTTCCAGATTATCCAAAATGTTGGAGTAGAGGTTTTGGAAGTATGCCCTGATGATTGTTCCATTTCATTGATGTCTGTTGTGATCTCTCCTTTTTCATTTATGATTTTATTAATTTGAGACTTTGCTTTTTTCCCCTTGATCATATTGGCCAGGGGTTCATCAATGTTTACATTTTCAAAGAACCAGCTCATAGTTTCATCAATTTTCTTAATTTTTTTTTTTTTTTTTTTTTAGTTTACATTTCATTCATTTCTGGTCTGATCTTTATCAGAAGCTCTTAAGGTTGGTTTCTTCTTTGTTTGCTAATGTCTTTAGGGGGACCATTAGATTATCTATTTGAGGTTTTCCAGTCTGTTCCATTATAAGATCTTCTGGCTTTCAGGGTTTCCATTGAGAAATCTGAAGTAAATCTGATGGGATTGCCTTCATATATAGTGAGATTTTTCTGTCTAGCTGCTTTTAGCACTATTTATTTGTTTTCATTGGTAAACTGTGCCCCAAGGCAGCAGCCAGTATGCCTGAACTAGGGAACTGGGAGGTTGGGAGCCCACCAGGAACTGTTGCTTACTAATTTCCTGAGAACACCCTTCAGAGTGGGAGATCCAGGTAACTGGGACCCAGGGGCTATTAAATCAGGAAGGTGGGGCAGAGCAAGGGACCTGATTCCACAGAAAGCTTGCATGGTCCATGCAGCCTCAAGCTACCAACAGGATACCCAACTGGTCTGTTGCAGTCCAGTTTGCATTGCTGGTAGAAATCACCCAACTAAGAGCGGCTTGTGGGAAAAAGAGGTTTATTTTGGCTTACAGGCTTGAAGGAAAGCTCCACAATGGCAGGGGAAAATGATGGCATGAGAAGATGGTGGACATCACCCCCTGGCCAACATAAGTTGGACAATAGCAACAGGAGAGTGTGCCAAACACTGGCATGGGGAAACTGACTATAGAACCCATAAACCCAACCCCAACAATACCCTGCCTCCAGGAGGTGTTAATTCCCAAATATCCATCATCTGGGAACCTAGCTTTCTGAACAACTAAGTTTATGGGGGACACCTGAATCAAGCCATCACATTCGGCCTCTGGCTCCCATAAACTGATAGCCACACATGTTGCAAAATGCAATGAATTCATCTAATTTTAAAAGTCCCCATAGCTTTTATCAATTCCAATGATGTGTATATATCCCCATAACCTAAGGTCTTTTAACTGAGCCATAATAGCAAAAAATTCCCCAAAAATCCATAATGGCACAGAATAAACATTCACACTGCAAAAGATGGCATTGGGCATAGCAAAGAAATATTCAAGCAATACATGATTTAAACAGGGCAAATATGAAACTCTGTAGCTACAAGTCCAACAACTCTCTAGTCAGTGACAAATCTGCAAGTCTGATTAATTCGAATCAGCAATCAAGTCTGTGGAATTTCAATTCTGCCCCTCCAGCTAGGCTACTCACAGTCCTGGAAAACTTCATCTGGGGCCTCAAGCTTTTCTTTTTTTTTAATTTTTTTTTTGTTTATTTAAATTTCTTTTCTTTATTTTTATTTATTTATTTGAGAGTGACAGATAGAGAGAGAAAGAGGCAGAGAGTGAGTTAGAGAGAGAGAATGGGCATGCCAGGTCTTCCAGCCACTGCAAACAAACTCCAGACATGTGTGCCCCCTTGTGTATCTGGCTAATGTGGGTCCTGGGGAACCAAGACTCGAGCCAGGGTCCTTTGGCTTCACAGGCAAGCACTTAACCACTAAGCCATCTCTCCAGCCCCTGAAGCTTTTCTTATCAGCCATCTCATCCTCCTGGCATCTCCACTGGGTCTCCACTATAAGCCATAGTTCATCTTCATGGCTACATCAGGTCTCCATGAAAGCAATCCTGCTTCTCACTGCCTGTGGCCATTTCTAAAACACAAGACTATGTTGCGAACTCAGTGACCCTCTCCTGCATTTCTTATACTCCCCAATACCAGGTAGGGTGCCATTTTGTTAATCCAAGGAGGAATAAAACAAATTTTGAAGAACAGGAAACTCCTTGAGCATTCAGGCCCATTCAAAAGAGTCTACATTCTTCTTGTTGCCCCAACACAGTTCAGCTGTCCCCATCTCAAAGGTTGTAATCTCTCAATTATAGCTGAACAGGCACTACACCCAAAGAAGTTTCTTTTTTTTTTTTTTTTCTTTTTTTCTGTGCCATATCCCTCTGCTAACACCAGTTCATTTCTGTGCAAAGCAACCCTGCACAACTTCTCAGGACCCAGGTATACCAGCAAGCTTCCCACACAAACTGCTAGCCAAGTCCAAGCAAAGCTCTTTCTCACCCTCATAAGCCAAACCTCACAGTTCATAGTTCTTACTGCATTCAGGTCTTTCAACTCTGACCACAACAGTCCATCAAGCTGTGCTTCCAGCACTGTAAGACCTCTCTGAGGCTAATGTTTCAAATCCTTCCACATTTCTCTTGAAAATCAGCTCCAAAAGGCCAAAGCCACACAGTCAGGTATCTTGCAGGAATCCCACTACTCAGTAGCACTTTACTGTTGCAGGAAGTTTGTATTGGTGGTAGAAATCACCCATCTAAAAGCAGTTAAGTGGGAAAAATAAGCTTATTTTGGCTTATAGGCTTGAGGGGGAAGCTCCATGATGGCAAGGGCAAACAGTGGCATGAGCAGAGGGTGGAAATCACCCCCCAGCCAACATAAGGTGGACAATAGAATCAGGAGAGGGTGCCAAACACTGGCAAGGGGAAACTGGCTGTAACACCTATAAGTCTGCCCCCAACAATACACTTCCTCCAGGAGGTATTAATTCCTAAATCTCTATCAGTTGGGAACCTAGCATTCTGAACAACTAAGTTTATGCGGAACACCTGAATCAAACCACCACATGCTCTATTTAGTTTTTTGAGTTCTTTATAGATTCTAGATATTAGGCCTCTGTCAGTGGTATGGCTGGCAAAAGTCATCTCCAATCTGTGGGTACTTTATTAACTCTGCTTATGGTATGTTTAAGCCATTTAGCTTCATGAGATCCCATTGGATGAGAGATTGTTCACTTTTTTTAAAATACTTTTTGTTTATTTTTATTTATTTATTTGAGAGCGACAGACAGAGAGAAAGAGGCAGAGAGAGAGAGAGAGAGAAGGGGCGTGCCAGGGCCTCCAGCCACTGCAAACGAACTCCAGACGCATGCGCCTCCTTGTGCATCTGGCTTACATGGGTCCTGGGGAATGGAGTCTTGAACTGGGGTCCTTAGGCTTCACAGGCAAGTGCTTAACCACTAAGCCATCTCTCCAGCCCGAGATTGTTTACTTTTATGGCCTACTAGGATATTGTTCAGGAAATCCATCCCTACTTCAGTATTATGGAGAGTTTCTACTATTTTTTCTTCCAGTGGAAGAAGAGTTTCAGGTCTTATATTAAGGTTTTTAATTGATTTGGAGGTGATTTTTAATGTGTGATGAGATGAGTGCATCTAGATTCCTTTTTTTATATGTGGTTATCTAATTTGTCTAGAACCATTTGTTGAAGATGCTGTGTTTTGTTGTTTTTTTTTTTTTTTCTCCATTGTATGTTATTGGCAACTTTGTCAAAGTTCAAGTAGCTCTAGTTATTTGGACTAAGGTTCATGTCTTCATTTCTGATCCACTGATTTCTGTTTTATGCCAGGACCATGGTGTTTTCATTACTATGGTTTTCATTTTAGCTTGAGGTCAGCTCTGGTGATATCTCCAGAACTTTTTTCTTTTGCTGAGGATATGTTTGGATATCCTAGGTGTGTTGTCATCCCATAAGAAATT
Source organism: Jaculus jaculus (assembly GCF_020740685.1). Lineage (NCBI taxonomy): Eukaryota > Metazoa > Chordata > Mammalia > Rodentia > Dipodidae > Jaculus > Jaculus jaculus. The sequence continues at coordinate 94,139,779 of NC_059108.1, read as the reverse complement.
TTATGGTATTTTTCTATGTTTGTGAAGAAGTATGCTAGAAATTTTATTGGTATTGCATTAAACCTGTATGTTGCTTTTGATAGAATTTCCATTATCATAATATTAATTCTGGCTATCCAGGGGCATGGGAGGTCTTTCAATCTTCTTTCTTTCTTGAATGTTTTATATTTTCATTACATAGAGTTTTCACATTATTGTGTTAGTGTTAATCCAAGGTATTTGATTTTGAGGAGGCTATTGAACATGAAACACCCCTGTAATTTATTTCACCCTGCATTTTTCCTTTGCATACATAAAGGCTACTGATTTTTGTGTGTTGATTTTGTATCCTGCCACTTTGCTGAAGGACTTAATCACCTTTAGAAGCTTTGAGATGGAGACTTTTGGTTCACTAATTTATAATATTATGGCATCTGCAAATAGGGCTAACTTGACTTCTTCCCTTTCAATTTGTATCCCTTTTGATTCCTTTCTCCTGTCTTATAGCTTGGTATAGAACCTCTAGAACTACATTAAAGTGCAGTGGTGAGAGTGGATAGCCCCATCTTGTTCCCAGTCTCAATGGAAACTCCTTGAGTCTTTACCCCATTAAGTATTATTTGGGTTTAAGATGCTTTATGTTATTAGCATTTACTGTGTTCAGGTATAAACCATCCATGTACATTCTCTTCAATGTTTTGATCATGAAGTGATTTATTTTGTCATAGCTTTTCTCTGCATCTATTGAAATGGTAATGCAGTTTTTGTGATTAAGTTTATTTCTTAATTTGGAAATCAAAACTGATTATAGTGGATAAACTTTTGCCTTGAGAAAATATCACTTAAGTGACACTATGAAAAATTAGACAGATGACTAAAGAAATCTCTAAGTATACAACATTCCATTTCTGTGTTGTTGAACATCAGGCATTAAAATGCATACTAAAAATAAAGGAACTATCAAAATAATTGGGGACTGGAGAGAAGGCTTAGCAGTTAAGTGCTTGCCTGTGAAGCTTAAGGGCCCCAGTTCGAGGCTCGGTCTCCCAGTACCCACATAAGCCAGATGCACAAGGTGGCTCATGCATCTGGAGTTCATTTTCATCTTTCTCTCTCTCTTTCTATCTCTTTCTGTCTGTTACTCTCAAATAAATAAATAAACAAATATATATTTTTAAAAAAATAATTGGTCAAAAATAATTGCTCAAATACAATGAATAAAATGTTAGCCAGAGTAATGACACAAGAGAAGCAAATAAAAGGAATTCAAGTAGGAAAAAAAAAAGATAATTTATCATGTTTGCAGATGATATATTCCTATAGAAACTCCATCAGATGATCTTTATGCCTGATATATACTTTCAATAATGCAGCAGGATTTAAAAAAAAAATAATGTACCAACTCAATCTTGGTCAACCATTTACCCTGCCCTAATAAAAATGGATATTACAGTCCTTAGTCTCAAAAAAAAAAAAAGTTTATGTCTGTGGAGAATTATGTTGACTGATTTCCATATGTTGAACCATCCCAGAATCCCTGGAATGAGTTCTGCTTGCTTAAGGTGGATAATGCTTTTGATGTGTTATTGAATTCCATTTGTGACAATTTTGTTCATGATCTTTGAATCTAAGTTCATCAGGGATATATGCCTACAGTTTTCTTTCCTTATTATATTTCTGTCTGGTTTTGGTATTAGGATAATGCTAGATTCATAAAATTAGTTGGGAAGGATTCCCTGTTCTCCAATTATGTGAAATAGTCTAAGATAAATTGGTTTTAGTTCTTCAAAGAAGGTTTGATATAATTTGGCTGAGAAAACATCCTGTCCTGGACTTTTATTGATTTCTGATTATGCTTAAAATCTTGATGAATGTGATAGAGTTTTTTAGGAAATTAATTTACTCTGTGGTTAGTTTTGGTAGGTGATATGTGCTAGGAATTAATTAATTTATTTCAGATTATACAGTTTTGTGTAGTAGAGGTCTTGGAACTATGTCCTCTTATTTTTTCCAATTTCAGTGATATCTGTTGTGACCTCCCCCTTTTTTATATCTGATTTTGTTAACTTGAGACTTTTCTATTTTCATTTGATCACATTGGTCCATGGTTTATCAATCTTGTTTATTGTTTTTTTTTTTTTTAAACAGCTCTTAGTCTCATTGATTTTCTTGTTTTCTTAGTTTCTGATTCATTAATTTCTGTGGATTATGATTATTTCTGTCCATCTTGAGCTCTAAGGGTTGGTTTCTCCTAGTTTTTTCAACCCCTTAAGATGGATGGTTAGAATATTAATTTGGGATCTCTCCATCTTTATTGTGAAAGATTTTATTGCTTTTAATTTTCTCTTTAGGAGTACCTTCATTGTGTCTCATGAATTTTGGAGGGTTGTGTTTTCATTGCCATTCAATTCTAAAAATTTTATAATTTCTTTTATGACTTCCTCCATGATGCATTTATTGTTTAAAATTGTGTCGTTCAGTCTCCAGTAGCTAGGTGGAATTTCTGTTGAGTCTCTTCTTAATTTCCAGCTTTGAAGGATAATGATCTGATATTGTAGTAAAAAGCTTCAGGTTGCTGAGATGAACTTCCAAACCAGGCACAGTCATACAAGAAGGGATATTTCTTGAAGCTTATAGATCCAGGGGGCATTCCATAATGGCAGAAGAATTTGGCCCTCTCTAAAGGACCGAGGTGAGAGAGAGAAGCCCCAAGCCCCAAAACCCCAAAACCACACCAAATACAAGCACACTTAGGAATTCTAGTCAGAACTCAGGCACTTTGGATATCTTTAGACTCGAATTCCACACCCACCACTACACCTTTGGACTAGGATCTAAGATTCACCTAATGACATCTCTTCTAGCCAAGTAGCTGGAAATCTAAGAAGCTTTAATAAATCTGCTGTATCTATTGGTGGACATTTATTCACACTTACACATTCTGCCCTTGGCCCCCAATATATTCATAACCATCCACATTGTAAATTGTACTGAATCCAAATTCAAAGATTTCCACAATCTTTACCATCTTTGGATAATCCAAAAGTCCCAAGTCTCTATTTATTTATTTATTAATGAGAGAGAAAGAGAGAGAGAGAGAGGAGAGAAAGGGACAGATAGAATGGCTGCATCAGGCCTCTAGCCACTGCAAACCAACTCAAAACACACCACCTTGTACATCTGGCTCATGTGGGTACTGGGGAATAGAACCTGGGTTCTCCAGATTTGTAAGCAAGTACCTTAACCACTAAGCAATCTCTCCAGCACTTTTAAAGAAAATGTTATTTATTTATTTAAGAGAGAGAGAGGAAGAGGAAGAGAAATTTGGGCATATTGGCTCATGTTATTTATTTATTCTGAGGGAGGGTTTCAGTCTAGCCTAAGCTAGACCTTGAATTCACCATGTAGTCTCAGCCTGGCTTCAAAATCACAGCAATCCACCAACATCTGCCTCCTGAGTGCATCACTACCCCTGGCACCATTGACATTTAAGGTTGTCTCTTAGCTGTGAGTCCTGTAAAATCAAAAAAGTTATATGACATACTTTTAACCTATAAATGAAAAGAGTAAACATGATCAAGTGCTATAATGTGTCAGAAGAAGAGACTAGAACAATTCAAACTCAACAACCACAAAGCAAATATCAAACTTCTGCAGTTCAAATCAAATATAACCAGTGATTGAATGTCTCTCGATTTTCCAATTCCACCCTTCCAGCTGGGCTGAGTAGCCAGGGAAAACTTATATATCTAGCTAACAGCATCCATGGTAGCCTTTGCACAATCCTGGTATATCCAAATCATCTTTCAGTTTCCATGCTGTTGCAGTCAGGTTTGCAGTGCTGGCAGAAATCAACCAACAAAGAGCAACTTGTGGAATAAAGGGTTTCTTTTGGCTCACAGGTTTGAGGGAGCTCAATAATGGCAGGGAAATTATGGCATGAGCAGAGGGTGGGCATCACTTTCTGGCCATCAGCAATAGGAAAGTGTGCCAAACATTGGCAAGAGGAAGCTGTCTAAAGCACCCATAATCTCACCCCCAACAATACACTGCCTCCAGGAGGCATTAATTACCAAATATGCACCAGCTGGGAAGCTAACATTCAGAAGAACTAAGTTTATGAGGGACACCTGAGTCAAATCACAACATTCTGCCCCTGGCCCCCATAAACTGATAACCATCCATGATGTAAAATACAATTCATTCAGTCCAACTTTAAAAGTCCCCATAGTTTTTATCATTCCTAATTATGGTCAAACATTCCATAGTCTGAGATCTTTTAACTAAGTGATAATACCAAAAAATCCTACCCCCAAACCCATAATGGCACAGAATATACATTTACACTGCAAAAGATGGCATTAAGTATATCAACTAAATATTCAACCAATACAAAATTTAAGTAGGGCAAACACAAACTCTGCAGTTCCAAGTCCAACAACTCTTGTCAGTGACAAATCTGCTAGTCTGATAATTCTAACCAGTGACAAGACTCTGGAATTCCAATTCTGCCCTTCCAGCCAGGCTACTCACAGTGCTAGAAAACTTAAACTGGGGATGGAAGCTCCCCTTAGCAGCCATATTGTGGCCCCAGCATCTCCAATGGGTCTCCAGTACAGTCCATGGTTCCTCAGGCTTCCATTGGTTCTACATGCAGGCAACCTAGCAAACCTGCTTCACACTGCCCATGGCCATTTCCAAAACACAAGACCATGTTGCAAACTCAAAGAACCTTTCTTTCCTGCATTTCTTATAGTCCATAATTCCAGGTGAGGTGCCAATTTGTTAATCCTGGGCGGGGGGTAAAGTACACTTTGAAGAAATGGACACTCCTTGAGGCATTCAGGCCACTTCAAGAGACTGCATTCTTTCTCTTTCCCAGTGCAATTCATCTGATGCAATCTCAATGGTTGTAATTTCTCAATCACAGTTAACTGGGCATCAGATTTGGTCCAAAGATTTCATTTCTTCAGTGTCATATCCCTCTGCTCACACCAGTCCATTTCTATGCAATGCAACCCTGCACAAATTCTCAGGACACAGGCATAGCAGCAAGCCCCTCACACAAACTGCTTCTAGCCCAGTCAGGCAAAGCACTTTCTCACCTACCCTCATAAGCCAATCCTCACATTCCATAGTTCTTACTGGATTCAAATGTTTCAAATGGATTCAGGTCTTTCAACTCTGATCAGAATAGTCCATCAAACTGTACTTACAGCACTGCAAAAGCATCTCTTCGGCCAAGGTTACAAATCTTTCCACATTCCTCTAGAAAATCAGCTCCAAAAGGTCAAAACCAAACAGTCAGGTGTCTAGTAGCAAATGACACCATTCCACAGTACTTACTTTACTGTTGAAGTCAAGTTCCCATTGCTGGCATGCATCACCCAACCAAGAGCAGCTTGTGGCGTTGGGGGGGGGGGGCGGGGAGTTTCTTTGAGTTTACAGGCTCAAGGGGAAGCTCCACAATGGCAGGGGAAAATGATGGCATGAGTAGAGGGCAGACATCACCTCCTGGCCCTCAGCAAACAGAAATTGTGCCAAACATTGGCAAGGGATTAGATTGCTATAGCATTCATAAGCCCGCTCCCAACAAGACACTGCCTCCAGGAGGCATTAATTCCCAAATATCCATCAGCTGGGAACCTAGCATTCACAATACCTAAGTTTATGGGGGACACCTGAATAAAACTACCACACATGCAAACCAATGCCCATCTTTCAAAGACTATTCCAGCCTATTCATGAAGGTCATCACACACTGCCTATATGTGACACCTCAGCAGCGGCTCCTCAAAGTGTGCATTTCATGACCACTTCACTCATTTTTTATGGTTCCATTGCCAATACCAGGTATGTATGACACAAACCATATTCTTTTTTTTTTTTTTTTCCCTTGGTTTTTCAAGGTAGGGTCTTATTCTACCCAGGCTGACCTGAAATTCACTCTGATTCACTCTGCATTCTCAGGGTGGCCTTGCACTCATAGCAATTCTCCTACCTTTTCCTCCCAAGTGCTGGAATTAAAGGCATGCACCATCATGCCCCGCTACAAACCATATTCTCAATTCAGTAATGAAATAAATCATAAACTTGAAAAGCAGTCTCCTTCTCCAGTCAGCTCTTTCCAAAAAGACTTTGTATTTTTATCATAGTCTTTCTTCAGAAATCTTCTCCATTGTTTTAATATAAAGAAGTTGAGTCATCTTCATTAAAATTGCTAATATGCTTGACAATACCAGCTTCTACCACCTAAAACCAGCCACAGTGCCTGTGATTTAATTTGTTTGAGTTTTTCACCTTAAAGTGTTAAACTCTCAGTGCAATATCTTTATCCACACACATCAGTCCATTACAAATTTAACCTTGATCAAACTCTGGCCCTGGGCAGCAGAATGCAGCCAGACTTTAGGCCAGGAGGCCAGTTCCAGCAAGGTTTGTGTGGACATCCTTAGTAATCCCTTAGTAATCTCATAAACCAACCCTCAAAGTTCAATTATCTTGGCACTTAGCATTCTCAAACTCTTATCATAATATTCTATAATACTTGGTTTACCACTCCAGATGTTCAGTTGCATCCATTTCCATTCCTCCAGTATACAAGTTCCAAAAAAACAAAATCCACATGGTCAGATTCATTTCAGCACTCTATCCCACTCATCAGTACCAATTTCTGTAGTAGACCAGAATTCCAAACCACCACCATACCTTAGGGCTAGACCATAGGATCCATACAATAACATCTCCTCCAGCTAGGTAGCTGGAAATCTAAGAAGGCTTAATGAAATCACTGAATCTATCAGGGGACATTTATTCAAATAACCAAACATATGAATCAGGTTGTTACTATAATTTCCTGAATTTATGGAGGCATGGTTTATGACCTAATTTATGATATATTTTGGATAAGGTACCATGGGCTGCTGTGAAGAATGTGTGTTCTGTAGAATTGGGGTGGAAAGTTCTGTAGATGTCTGATGATCTCTGGTGTTGTTGAGCAATATTATTTCCATTGATTCTGTTGATTTTCTGCTTGGATGATCTATTGATGACAGTGGGTTATTAAAATCCCCAGCTATGATGGTGTTGATGTTTATTTCTGTTTTGTTATTAAGTAGGTTTTGTTTAATAAAATGTGGTGTACCTGTGAGTGTACATGTAGATATATTATTGTGATATCCTTCTGTTGGATGATTCTCTTCATGAGTAAGAAGTGGTTTTATTTGTCCTTTTTTATAACTTTTGGGTTGAAGTATATTTTATAACACATTAATATAGAAACACTTGCTTGTTTCTTATTTCCATTTGTTTGGAATATCATTTTCCATCCTTTCACCATGAGTAGGTGTCTTTCTTTTGTGCTGAAGTGGGTTTGTTGAAGACAGTAGATAGAAGGATCCACCTTGTCTTTTGATAGGTGAGTTAAGACCACTAATTAATGTTTAAGGTTATAGCTGAGTTTTGATTTAATCCCTGTCATGATGGGGTGTTTTATGCAGCTTGGTGCTTTCTTGAGTTTTGCACTATTCTGAGCTTACTCTAGATTTGGCTATTGTGATCTTCTTTTAGGCTGTTCTTAAAATTGTTTCCTTGACTTGTCTGTGTGGATTATTTCCTTAAGTTGTTTCTATAGGTTTGATTTTGTGTCATGTAATCAAAGAGCTGACTTTTTCATGAAAATTTTGCCTTCTGCCATCTATTATGATGAAAACTTTCACTGGGTACATTAGTTTGGGTTCAAAGCCATATTTGGTTAGGTTTATTCCAAGGCATTTTATTTTATTTTTTTTGATGCAATTGTGAATGGGAGTGATTCTCTGATTTCATCCTCTGTATGTTTGTTGTTAGAATATATGAAGGCTACTGATTTCTGTGTATTTATTTTGTATCCTGCTACATTGCTGTAGGTTTTGATCAGCTCTAACAGCTTGCTAGTAGACTCTTTAGGGTCCTTTATGGATAGAATCATGTCATCTGCAAATAATGATAACTTGATTTCTTCCTTTCCAATTTGTATCCCTTTTATGTGTGTCTCTTGCCTTATTGCTATTGTTAAGATTTCCAAAACTATATTAAATAGAAGTGGGGAGAGTGGACACCCTTGTCTTGTTCCTGATTTTAGAGGAAAAGCTTCCAGTTTTTCCCCATTTAGTAATATGTTGGCTGTAGGCTTGTCATAAATAGCCTTTATTATATTGAGATATGTTCCTTCTATTCCCAGTCTCTGTAGGACTTTTATCATGAAGGGATGTTGGATTTTGTTCAAATGCTTTCTCTGCATCTAATGAGATGATCATGTGATTTTTGTCCTTCAACCCGTTTATGTAATGTGTTAAATTTATAGATTTGCGTATGTTGAACCATCCCTGCATCTCTGGGATAAAGCCTACTTGGTCAGGGTGAATGATCTTTTTGATATACTCTTGTATTCTGTTTGCCAATGTTTTGTTGAGAATTTTTGCATCTATGTTCATGAGGGAGATTGGTCTGTAATTTTCTTTTTGTTCTATCTTTGCCTGGTTTTGGTATCAGGGTGATGCTGGCCTCATAGAAGGAGTTTGGTAGAATTCCTTCTTTTTCTATTTCCTGGAAAAGCTTAAGAAGCAATGGTGTTAGCTCTTCCTTAAAAGTCTGGTAAAATTCAGCAGTGAATCCATCCGGGCGTGGGCTTTTTTTAGTTGGGAGATTATTGATAACTGTTCAGATCTCCATGTTTGTTATAGGTCTATTTAAGTGATTAATCTCATTTTGATTTAATTTAGGTAGGTCATATAGATCAAGGAAATCATCCATTTCTTTCAGATTTTCATAGTTTGTGGAGTATATGCTTTTATAGTATGTCCCTATGATTTTTTGAATTTCTCTGTAATCTGTTGTGATGTTACCTTGTTCATCTCTGATTTTATTAATTTGTGTCTCTTCTCTCTTTCTTTTGGTCAGATTTGCTAAGGGTTTATCAATCTTGTTTATCCTTTCAAAGAACCAACTCTTTGTTTCATTAATTCTTTGGATTGTTCTTTTTGTTTCTATTTCATTAATTTCTGCCCTAATCTTTATTATTTCTTCCCGTCTAATGATTTTTGGTTTGCCTTGTTCCTCTTTTTCCAAGGCTTTAAGGCAAAGCATTAGGTCGTTTACTTGCGACCTTTCTAATTTCTTAATATAGGCACTTAAGGCTATAAATTTACCTCTTAGAACTGCCTTCATTGTGTCCCAGAGATTTTGGTATGTTGTGTTCTCATTATCATTTGACTCTATAAATTTTTTGATTTCCTTTTTGATTTCTTCATTGATCCATTGATCATTTAGTAGTGTATTGTTTAGTTTCCATGATTTTGTGTATGCTCTATAGCCTTTCTTGCTACTGATTTGTAGTTTAATTCCATTGTGGTCAGATAGAATGCAAGGAATTATTTCAATTTTCCTGAATTTGTTAAGATTTGCTTTATGTCCTCATATATGGTCTATTTTAGAGAATGTTCCATGTGCTGCTGAAAAGAATGTATATTCTGCAGCCTTTGGATGAAATGTCCTGTATATATCTGTTAGGTCCATTCCTTCTATGACCTCATTTAGTCCAGATGCCTCTCTGTTTATTCTTTCCCTGGATGACCTGTCAATTGATGAGAGTGGGGTGTTAAAGTCACCCACCACCACTGTGTTTGGTGTTATCTGTGACCTTAGTTCTAATAGTGTTTGTTTGACGAATTTGGGAGCCCCCATATTAGGTGCATATATGTTTAGGATTGTAATGTCCTCCTGTTGGAGTGTGCCCTTAATCAATATAAAGTGACCTTCCTTATCTTTCTTGACTAACGTCGGACTAAAGTCTACCCTGTCTGATATTAGGATAGCAACCCCTGCTTGTTTTCTAGGCCCATTTGCTTGAAACACCGTCTTCCAACCTTTCACCCTAAGATAATGTCTATCCTTTGTAGAAAGGTGAGTTTCTTGGAGACAACAAATTGTAGGATCCTGCTTTTTAACCCAGTCTGCAAATCTATGTCTTTTCATTGGGGCATTGAGACCATTGATATAAAGAGATATTATTGAAAAGTGTGTATTTATGTTTGCCATTTTTGTGTGTGTGTGTGTTTCTAGTTCTACCTATGCTCTCTTCTTTTAACTGGTATTTGAGTATAGCTTGTTTTTTCTAGGTTCCTTATATGTGTGCTTTTCCTTTTGTTCAGCATGGAGGATTCTATCAAGTATTTTCTGTAGAGCTGGTTTTGTCTTCAAATACTCCTTTAACCTGCTTTTGTCATGGAATATCTTTATTTCTCCATCTATTTGAATGTATAACTTTGCAGGATAAAGTAACCTTGGTTGACAGTTGTTATCTTTCAGAACTTGGAATATATCACTCCAAGCCCTTCTGGCTTTAAAAGTTTGTGTTGAATAATCTGCGGTAATCCTGATGGGCTTGCTTTTGTAGGTACCTTGATTTTTCTCTCTAACTGCTTTCAATATTTTTTCTTTGGTGTGTGTGTTTGGAAGTTTGATTATAATATGGTGAGGAGAGGTTCTTTCTGGGTTTTGTCTGGCTGGGGTTCTAAAGGCTTCCTGTATCTGTATTGGCACCTCTTTCCCAATTTGGGGGAAATTTTCCTCTATGATTTTGTTGAAGATGCCTACTAAGCCTCTGGGGTGGAGTTCTTCTCCTTCTACTATGCCCTGAATTCTTATATTGGATCTTTTCATAGTGTCCCGAATATCTTGAAATTCCCATTCATACTTTTCTATAAGTTTGTCTTTCCCTTTGTTGGACTGCATTAGGTCTGCCACCTGGTCTTCTAGCTTAGATATTCTGTCCTCTCACTCATCCATCCTACTGGTGAGATTTTCTACAGAGTTTTTTATTTCATTAACTGTGTTCTTCATTACTAGTAATTCTGACTGGTTTTTCTTTATTATTTCTATTTCCCTATTTATGTCTTGTATTGCCTTCTTTACTTCATTAAATTGGTGTCCTGCCTCTTCTTTGATTCCTTTCATTTCCTCTTTGATTTCCTCTTTGATTTCTTCTTTGATTGTTTTCATGTGTTCTTTGACCTCTTTGAACATATTTATTATTATTCTTTTGAACTCTTTCTCAGGCATTTCCTCTAACTCTTTCTCACTGGGGGACATTTCTGATGCATTAATACTTTTAGGTGGATTTATATCATCTTGCTTTTTAGTGTTTCTTGTGTTATAATGTATATATTTTTGCATCTTGGATTAAGTTAATGCTTGGATTTTCTAGCTAGCTGTGTATTCTTAGCTGTATCAATTGATTTGATGTAATATATTTTCAGGGTAGGACCTTAAGGTGTTAGGTGTGGCTCTTAAGACTCTCAGAGTATCTACAAAGATGTTCTTAGGGGTTGAGTTTCCCTGCTATAGGAGTATTCATGCAGGCTGAGTAGAATAAAATACAGATAGATTCTAAAATTTAACTAAACACTGTACACATTCAATCAAAAACAGCCCCGAGTATGTATGCAAGAGTAGTTATTATAATGACCAGATCCTCTATCAACAAAGAGGTTTAGATTTCTGGTCTGTTGAGGGATCCCAGTCAGCTTGTGACCAAGTGAGACCCTTCCCTGGTGCAATCCCAGTTACCTTGGGTGATTTTGGTCTCAGTCATGTTGCTGCCTGGGTCGTCGGGCTGCTGTTCTGATTTCTGGAGCTGGGCACTTGCTTTTCCTGCGGTGCAAACTGAGCCACTGCTGGTGCCTCTGCTGCTGCTGTAGCTGCCACTGCTGGAGCCACCACTGCTGCTGAAGCTGCTTCTGCTGTGTCAACTGCCGCTGCTCCCCCTGATGCTGCAGCTGCCGAGTCTGCCACTGCTGCCACTCCTGGGTCTGCTGCTGCTGGGGCCACTGTTACCGGTGCTGAAGCCGCTGATGTTGCTGCCGAACTCTGCTCCTGTTTGGGTCCCGTTGTCAGCCCAAGTTGGCGTGGCCGGTCCGGGCCGCTGCTCTGTTCGCTGGAGCTGGGTTCAGGCGGTGGGGGAGGGGAGGGAGCCGTGGCTGCTCTGGTTGTCTCGCTGTTCCACGTGTTCTTCTACCTCGCGGTCTGCTCCTCCGTTGCTCGCTGCCGCTCTCCCCTCACGTTTCCCGAGTTGCGGAGAGTGCGGTGTGAGGGGAAAATCCCGCACCTGGCTTTTCCTGCTGCTCGAGCTGATTCTGGCAGCTTTCTGCTGCGCTGCGGCCGCGGTGGTTGGCCGAGGTGCCGGAGCCGCTTTTCCTGCCTGTGCAGTCTCTGGATGCTCTTTAACTCTTCTACTTCTCCGCTGCTGCTTCAATTTCCTATACACCTCTCTTTTTAGTAAAAGTGTGTATTTTGCTGAGTTTTTTTGGTCTTTTTCCTCCCTAGGCTGCTTTGGCGTGGTACCTATGCCGCTATCTTAACTGGAAGTCCAACTGTTTATTTTTGATGCAAGAGATGCAAGAGGTACTGAGATAGAAACAGAAATTCAACCAGAGTACAGGAAAAGCCTAGGGCATTTCAGTGGAAAGTCAAGAACAAAGCTATCTTAGGAAAATGAGTCAAGTCTTCAATTTATTTCTTGCAGACAGAGATAGAGTTACCATAATCAGCTTCCAGAATTGTTTCCTTTCTGTCCTCCACTTGGAAAGGCAAGTTTGTGGATACTTTGCTACTCTTGAAAGTTATATTGGCTCTTACTATACCATATACTTTCGGACCACTAATAATGCATGGCTATTTTCAGTTTTACTTTTAATTAAATATATGCCTTGTCCTAATGATGTTGATTTTAATGCACATGATTCTTTTAAGGAACAAATTTTATATGTTCCTTCCTCATATATATTTCATTAGGCATTATTACTAAATTCTTTGCCTATTTATTTTGTGTCAGATTGAAGTCATGGATTTATTTTGCTAAAAATATAATAAATTAACAGACATACTAGCTTTGATTAATACATACCCAACTGCTGTGTTCACTACCTTGTACATAAATGTACTAAAAATAGCACAAGGTTATTTTTTTTCCTCTAGTACCTTTTATTGACTTGTGATCTGTGGACAGAGCTGGACATGAGCTTAGATGAGTCAACTCATCAAGGAACACTTGTTGCCTCCAGGGTTCTCTTGAAACCTCACTTAAGAAAAAAGGAAATTGGGCTGGAGAGATGTCTTAGCAGTTAAGCGCTTGCCTATGAAACCTAAGGATCCCGGTTCGAGGCTTGATTCCCCAGGACCCATGTTAGCCAGATGCACAAGGGGGTGCACGCATCTGGAGTTCGTTTGCAGTGGATGGAAGCCCTGGCATGCCCATTTAGGAATATAGAAATTGTCCTGAAAAATCAGATAACAAGGTCACTTTGGGGCTGGTGTTTGTGTTCTTCATTCTCAGACTTTTGTCTTAAGGAATTATAGTCATTTTTCCAATTTAGTGAAGTAAATGATTGTTCCATTGCAATTGAGAATACAAAGAGACATTTTAGTACCTTTATGGTATTAATGTTGTAAACTATGCTTACAAAAAAAGGAAAGTTGTCATTGGAAAATTAATCCATTATCTAGTTGTTGCATCAAGAGCTTCAAAATAATTTTTATACGTTAAACGGTCTATGAAATCCTTCAAAAGGTTTTGGTCAGCTTTAGATGCTTGCATCAATTGCAATTCTTGGAACTAGGTTTTTTGTTTGTTTGTTTGTTTCTGATGAAGGTAATATAGCACAGTTTGACTAAATGAGTTTCCCATAGTTATTTGGCCAGTAAATGCAAGAACTGGGATCTAAACCCAGGGAGACTTTTCACTTGACTGTCTTATGCTCTCATTTATTTGCCAGCCTCCTTTTATTCTAATTATCATATCAGCACACTCATGACTGGTGATGACATGAGGCCTTAGGATCACATGGATTTAGAGAAGCAGAAGGAAGGACAAGGGTAATGGAGACCAGGGGTAATAGAAGCTCTGAGTAGAGAAAAACTTCTGCAGGATACTAGCTGTGTATCTTCCCTTTGGCATATTTCTGTCAACAATGGAGAATGGATAGGTTTTTCCTTCATATTCATCTCCTTCTGGATCTGTGGTTTGATTTCTAAGTACAATACATGCATGGAGCATGAATATTCCTTTAACAATCCTACTTCTGTTCTCTGTTCAGTGTGCTAAGGCTTTCTTCTCCTTTACTCTGGTGGATTATGAGCACCACGGGCTTATGTCAAGCAGCCTTTTAGAAATGCAATCTCTTGGGCTGGAGAGATGGCTTAGCAGTTAAGCACTTGCCTGTGAAACCTAAGGACCCCAGTTCGAGGCTCGATTCTCCAGGACCCACTTTAGCCAGATGCACAAGGGGGCGCACGTGTCTGGAGTTTGTTTGTAGTGGCTGGAAGCCCTGGCGCGCCCATTCTCTCTCTCTCTCTCTGTCTCTGTCTCTCTCTCTCTCTCTCTCTGACTCTTTCTCTCTCTGTCACTCTCAAATAAATAAATAAAAATGAACAAAAAAATTAAAAAGAAAAAAGAAAAAGAAATGCAATCTCTTCAGAATATCTGTCATTAGTTCTTCCCATTAAGGCCGATTCTGCACACCACTGCCTCTTTACAATGGACCTCCCAACAAATTGAACTTAAAGACCTAATTGGCTTTAATTTAATATTCATGAGGACTGCACTCCATCTTTTTTTTTTTTTTTTTTTTTTTTGGTTTTTCAAGGTAGGGTTTCACTCTAGTCCAGGCTGACTTAGAATTCACTATGTAATCTCAGGGTATCCTCAAACTCATGGCAATCCTCCTACCTCTGCCTCCCAAGTGCTCGGATTAAAGGTATGCACCACCATGCATGGCTACTTTTTTTCCATCAATTAAATAAGATATGAAGGTGCCCCATTGAGCATTGCATATATATATATATATGGCACTTGGGGCGGGGGCTTGTCTCTCATTTCATTCTTAATTCATTGGAAAGGTCAAATAAGCAGCAATGGTGATATAGCACTTTGCAAGCTTGACTCCAGTAGGATGGATCTATTGTTGTACAGGCTTCCTGGACAATTCAATGGACACCATCAAAATTGACTTGTATAACCACACTTGTAAGGCTAAATCTTTTGTTTACTTATTTGTCTCTGGTCTTCTGTGGATAACTGTATTTGAATATTGCTCAGTCCATTTCCAAGTCACTTGCATGTACGGAATGTCATCCTTTAAGGTACAAGACAGATTCTTTCCCTGTTTACCTAATTTTCCCTACCCGATCTTGAGGACAGCATCTTAAGTGAGGCAGTAGGAAGAAGGAAATAGCTGCTCTGTCACAGCATAGCTCCCATTCAGATGTAGTCTGTCCGTAGAAACAAACACAGGGATATGTTCTTTTGGAAACAATGGATCTGGAGGAAAAAAAGAAAGAAACCCTAACATCTTTTTCAATAATAGATTGAAGTTAAATGTTTTCTGAGATTTGTGTTCTAGTAGGTTAAACAGATTTGTAGAATGAAAAATATAAATCCATGAAGAAATTAAGAAAAGGATGAGAGGCCATTCAATATTGATGACAAAGAAAAAATTTTAAAAACAAACTCACAGAGTCCAGATAATGTGCTAACTTTTATATACCAAGTACCCATATTTTAACTTAATGTCAGAGCCATTCTTCTGATAGTATCCTTATTTTTTTTTAGTATTTTATTTTTATTTATTTATTTGACAGAGAAAGAGGGAGAGAGAGAGAGAGAATGGCTGTGCGAGGGCCGCCAGCCCTGCAAATGAACTTCAGAAGCATGGTCCTCCTTCTGTATCTGGCTGACATGAGTCCTGGGGAATTGAACATGGGTCCTTTGGCTTTGCAGGCAAAT
Source organism: Jaculus jaculus (assembly GCF_020740685.1). Lineage (NCBI taxonomy): Eukaryota > Metazoa > Chordata > Mammalia > Rodentia > Dipodidae > Jaculus > Jaculus jaculus. Next base: position 94,123,980 of record NC_059108.1, on the reverse strand, counting down.
GCCTCAACTGCTAAACCATCCCTCTAGCCCTAATATCCATTTTTTATGAATTCATTGTATTAACAGACAAAATGAATTAGCCCTGCATAAATGACACTTCCTAAATGTCAAAACATGAAAGCAAAGTTTTATTTTTTTTCAGAAAATTACATATAGGATGCTTTTCTTGGCAAAAATATGTACTCCACAAAAGTTATTTCTAGACAAAATAGTGGAACAGATAATTTTTAGGTTAAAGAATCCGATGTAAGTATTTCAATATAAATTTTGTTTTATAAATGGTATCATTTTTTACAGGTTTGTTTTAAAAAATATTTTGTATTGAAAATGTACATGACATAGGTAGGAACAAAAAGGTTCCCAACATTTGCTTATAAAACTGGAATCATTTTATATATCTTTTCAATATGATATTATTTTACAAATCCATATCATCTAATGTATTTAAATGTGTATGGTTGATTAAAAAGAACAATATGTGTAATTTTATTGAAAGTTTATGCCGTATATAAAGCAAAAACCTAAATGTTTTAGTCTTGTATAATGCTTTATTGTAACAAGATTTCCTACCTGCTTATATATAAAAAAATATTTTTCACCATTCACTGACCTTTAATTTTTCCATAACCTTTAATAAATTGCTTATGGCAAAGAAAAAATGTAGGTAACTATTTTATCTAATACTGAGAAGAATGAGTAGGCCTGTTTTTTAAACTTTGTTAATTACTATTCAAAATATTATATAAAACACCTAAATTATTCAATAATGGGTTTTACCGAGTTTATGAAAACCCAATAAATATGGTTCAGGCACTTTTAATTTTCAGATATTTCTTAGATTAAGGTTGGCTCTGTGGTGTTTATTGAACTGAATCTTTTCATGGTTGGTAATCAAGCATATTCATTTTCATTTTTAAAAAGTGATTCATGTGCCAGATGTGGTGGCACACACCTTTAATTCCAGCACTCATGAGGCAGAGATAGGAGGATCACCATGAGTTTGAGGCCACCCTGAGGCTACATAGTGAATTCCAGGTCAGCCTGAGCTAGAGTAAGACCCTACCTCAAAAAAAAACAAAACAACAACAAAAGTGATTCATATTTAGGAAATCATTACACACACACACACACACACACACACACACACACACACACTGCCGAAAGATCTATTTGGAGACTACGAATATGACTTTTTAATATATCACACTTATACAAGAAAGAAGGTCATTCCATTATGTTTTAATAAAGTCTTCTTGTTCTTTTAGGGGATCATTGTTGTGGATTAACTTTCAAGACAACTCAATTTTATGATAATATTTTCACAAGAAAATTGAAAATATGGTTGTCCTGGGCATTTAAATGTAAGAGGATAAGATCATATGATCTTCACATGTGTGATCCCATCACAAAAATATTTCTTTTTTTTTTTAAGGTAGGTTGACCTGGAATTCACTATGTAGTCTCAAGGTAGCCTTAAACTCATTGCAATCCTCTTACTTCTGCTTCTGGAGTGCTGAGATTAAAGATATGTGCCACCACACCTGGTTTACAAAAGTAGTTCTTTAATACCTATGGCTTTAAAAAACATTTCATTCATTAATTTATTTATTTATAAAATTGAGAAAGAGTGAGAAAAATAAAGAGGCAGACAGAGAGAAAGAGAATAAGTGCCACATCCTCCAGCTGCTGCAAATAACTTCAGACACATGCACCACCTTGTCCATTTGACTTATATAGGTCCTTCATAATCCAACTGGGGTCCTTTGGCTATGCAGGAATGCACCTTAACCACTAAACCATTTCTCTAGTCCCAACAACCATATTTTAATTGTACTGTAGTCATTGCAATCAGAAGTCCTGCAATAACATATCATTTCCTGTCTTTTAAAATTATTTTGCAAAATATGACTAACAAAATATTCGGTTTCTGATCTAGCACTATTTTCTATAACACAATAGATTGTTATAGTGTTCCTGCAATTGAAACTGACTCTTCATGTTACCTTAAACTGATTATCCTATTAAAATACTTTTAACAGAACATAAACCTATCATTTGGTGAATAACTAATGATCCCAGACTATAGCCACCATTCTTTGGAAATTGTTGCAGTCGGGTTGACATTGATGAAAGAAATCATCCAACCAAGAGTAGCTTGTGGGAAAAAGAGCTTTATTTTGGCTTACATGCTTCATCAGATCCTCCATAATGGTGGTGGAAAAGGATAGCATGATCATATGGTGGATATTACCTCCTGGCCCACATAAGGTAGATAACAGAAACAGGAGATTGTGCCAAACACCTGTAAGGGGAGACTGGCTTTAATACCCACAAGCCAGCCCACAAAAACACACTGTTTTCAGGAGGTGTTAATTCCCAATTCTCTATCAGCTGAGAACCAAGCATTCAGAACACCTAAGTTTATGGGTAACACCTGAATGAAACCACCACATTTTGCCCCTGGCCCCCATAAATTGTTAAACATCCATGATGTAAAATATAATGCATTCAGTCCAACTTTAAAAGTCCACATATTCTTTATCAATCTGAAAGATGTTCAAATATCCCCATAATCCAAGGTCTTTGGACTGAGCCATAACACCAAAAAAAAAAAAAAATCATAATGGCACAGATTAAACATTCATACTGCAAAAGATGACTTTGGGCATATCAAAGAAATATTCAGCCAATTTAAGATTTTAAATGACCAGGGAAAACAACAAACTCTGTAGTTCAAGTCCAATAACTCTAGTCAGTGACAAATTTCCAAGTCCAGTAATTCTAATTAGCAACAAGTCTCTGGTGTTACAGATCTACCCCTCCAGCTAGGCTACTCACAGTCCTGGGAAACTTCATCTGGGCCAGCAGCTCTCCTTGGCTGCTATTTCATGGTTCTGGCATCTCCATTGGGTCTCCACTGCAACCCATTGTGCATCCATATAGCTGCATCAGGTCTCCATACAGGCATCCAGGAAAACTGCTTCACACTGTTCATGGCCATTTCCAAAACACAAGACCATGTTGAAAAATCAATGACTCTCTCTTTCCTGTACTTCTTATATTCCACAATACCAGGTACAGTACCAATGTGTTATCCAGGGGGTAATAAAGCAGACTTTGAAGAACAGGGTACTCCTTGAGCACTCAGGTCCCTTCAAAAGAGTCTACCTTTTTCCTGTCTTCCCAGTGCAGGTCAGGTTGCCCAACCTCAAAGCTTGTAATCTCTCAATTGCAGCTTAACAGCCAGCAGGTCACCCAAAGACTTCATTTGTTCTGTGCCATATCCCTCTGCACACACTACTCCATTTCTACACAGTGCAAGCCTGCACAACTTCTCAGGACATGGGGATAACAGCACGCCTCGTTCTCACCCTCATAAGCCAAACTTATAGTCCATAGTTTTTACTACATTCAGGTCTTTTAACTCTGACAAGAACAGTCCATCAGTCTGTACCCACAGCACTGCAAGGCATCTCTTAGGCCAAGGTTTCAAACCTTCCACATTCCTCTTGAAAATCAGCCCCCAAAACCCAATGCCATACAGTCATGTGTCTGCCAGCAACACCACTCTTGGTATTAACATTACTGTCACAGTTAAGTTTGCATTGCTGGTAGAAATCAGCCAACCAAGAACAGCTTATGGGAAAAACAAAGATGTTAATTTTGGCTTACTGGCTCAAGGGGTAAGCTCCATGATGGCAGGGAAAAAGGTTGGCATGAGCAGAGGGTGAATGTAACTTCCTGGCCAACATCAGGTGGACAAAAGGAATAGGAGAGTGTACCAAACATTAGCAAGGGGGACCTGGCTATAACACCCATGAGCCCACCCCCAACAATACACTGCATCCAGGAGGTGTTAATTCCCAAATCTCCATCAGTTGGAAACCCAGCATTCAGAACACCTAAGTTTATGGAGGACACTTGAGTCAAACCACCACAGAAATGGATCATTTTATTTGTATCAGAGGATTCATGAAAGGCTCTTTATATAAAGGACTTATATCACTATGTTTTTCATCTATTTATATTGAAAATATCTACTTATCTATGTTCATGCAAAACAGTTTAGTCTGAGATTATATATACTCTTCATGACAAAAAAAGAGATATTACAGATTATTTTAGGAGAAAGTAAATGAATTGGTGAAAGATACATGGGAACTTGGGAGAATGCATAATAGGCATTTTTATTTGTTTTGTTTTCTTTTGTTTGAGATAGTGTCACAGTCTAATTCAGTCTGACCTGGAACTTACTCTGTAATTCAGGCTGTTCTTGAACTCACAGTGATGCTGCTACTTTAAGCCTTGTGCATGTAGCTATAAGCCACATCAAACACAATTGTAGTGGGAGACTTCAATACTGCACTCTCATCAATTGACAGCTCATCTTGGCAAAAAATAAACAGAGAGACATCTGAATTAAATGATTAAATTAAATGATGTCATGGAACAAATGGACCTAACAGGACATTCTATCCAAATTGTGTTTGATGTGATCTGTGACTTTAAGTCTACTAGTGTTTGTTTGATGAAACTGGGAGCCACTATGTTAGCTGCATATATGTTTAGGATTGTAATGTCCTCTTGTTGGAGTGTTTCTTTAATCAGTATAAAATGACATTCTTTACCTTTCCTCAGTAATGTTGGTTTGAACTATACCCTGTCAGATATTAATCAACCCCTGCTTGTTTCCTAGGTCTATTTGCATGAAATAACATTTTCCATCCTTTCACTCTAAGACAGTGTCTATCTCTTATTGAGAGATGAGTTTCCTGGAAGCAACACATGGCAGGATCCTGTCTTTTAATCTAGCCTACAAGCTATGTCTTTTGGATGGTATATTGAGGCAATTGATATTAAGAGCTATTATTGAAAGGTATGCATTTATTCTCACCATTCTTCTTATTTTGTAGTGTTTCCTGTTTTCCCATTACTCATTTATTGTAGCTGTTATTTGAGTGTCGTTTATTTTTTCCTATTTCCTCCTGTTTGTTTTCCTTTCCTTCAGCATGAAGAATTCCTTCAAGTATTTTCTGTAGAACTGGTTTAGTTGTCATCAATTCCTTTAGCCTGATTTTATTGTGAAATGTCCTTAGTTCTTCATCAATTTGGATAGATAGCTTTGCAGGATAAAGTAATCTTGGTTGACAGTTGTTGCCTTTCAGAACTTGGAATACATCATTCCAAGCCCTTCTGGCTTTTAAAGTTTGTGTTGAGTAATCTGCAGTTATTCTGATGGGCTTGCCTTTGTAGGTGATTTGCTTTTTCCTCTAACTGCTTTCAATATATTTTCTTTGATTTGTGTGTTTAGTAGTTTAAACATACTATTAGGAGAGGTTCTTTCTTTTGCCATCATTTCTGAAAATCTAAAGGTATTTCAAAACTAAAATGGGCTTCCATTAGAGTATGAGTTTACACACCGTTATGAGAACCTCTTATGTTTTGAGAATGAAGGTATTCAGGAAGTGCTGTATGCCTCTTTGGTACATAGATTTCCTCAAATTGAGGGCACTTGGAAATGGCAGTACCTTTCATTCACCATTTCTTTTTCTTCAGACAGGTCTGTTGCTACTAACATATACTAGAGCAGAGGAAAGAGGATATTGACACAGGCATGGACACGCATTCTTTCAAACTGCAAACTATTTTAGTCAGGCATGGTTGCTTATACCTGTAATTCTAGCATGCAAAAGGCCTGAATTAGCAGCATCACTGTGAGTTCAAGGACAGCCTGAGTTACAGAGTAAGTTCCAGTGAACCTGTATTAGACTGTGACACTACCTCAAACAAAAGAAACCAAAACAAATAAAAATGCCTATTGTCAATTCTCCCAAGTTCCCATGTATCTTTCACCAAGTCATTTACTTTCTCCTAAAATAACCTATAATATCTCCTCTTTTGTCATAAAGAGAATATATAGTCTCAGACTAAACTGTTTTGCATGAAAACAGCTAAGTTATGTGTTGGTTAATTATTGCATAATGAGTTGTATTGTGATTGTAATTTCACATGCAAGGGTATTCTCAGATGAAGACCAAATTCTACATCTTTACTTGGGATGTGGCTTCAGAAACATTATCTATTTATACTAATATATTTATGTGAATATTTATATTATTTTATATTATCTATATTTTATATTATTTTCTCTTTGTGTTTGATTTAAAAATTTAAATTTTGCAATCTTGAGTATGGACTGAATATTTGGCTTGTTCAAATATTCTATAACTATCTAATGACAAAATAAACATCCCTATATAAACATTTGACCGAAATAAAAATTTAATATTTTCTACCATAGACTTAAAAATATTTGGAAATATTTTTTATATTCTGCTGAATATATTCTCTTCTTTAGTCATTTAAAATTTTTATAAAGTTCATTTTTCATTTTATCACCCTCTTGTAGATACATTGTATGCTTCTCATTAGCTGTTGTAAAATGATATCAAAATATCAGCATCATCATGTGGCATCTAACACTACAAGACAAATTCCCTCACATTGCCCCAGATCCTTCTACTCTACTGCTGAACTTTTATCTCAGTATCTGTCTTTTATGGGGTGTTTGGAGGTTATTATGATGCCTGTTTTTCAACCATTGAAACAGGAAAGGAAGAGGTCCAGTTCTGCCTTATTCTAAGTATTTATATATATGTATATGCACTTGACAGCATTCATTGAGAAATTGATATTTTCAGATGCTAACTTCAGCTGCCAGTGTACTCAACAAGCCAATCTCACACTGAGACCCACTAACTATTAAGCTCCACACATGTATGCTGGTGTCATATCAGTGTTGAGTTCTGAGAGACTTACTTGGAAAGTTTGCAGAACTAACTATGAATGGGTGGGTAGATAGAGATAGAGATAGATAAATGTATGAAGTTATCTATGATAAACCTCAAATAGTCATACCAGAAAACAGATGATACACCCATAAATAAAAGAAAACTTAAGGTTACTCTCAATAGATTAAAAAGATGAGGAAACAAATTAAATTTATATCATACAGAAAGCCCAGTCCAAACATACCTTCAAGTTCAAAATGAAATATATTGTTCAATTTTGTGTGTATCTATATAATTACATTAGGACATATGTTGTACAATTATACTTAGGAAATTTTGTCCTAGAAACAACACAAGCACATAGACGAAGCACCTCAGGTGGGTGCCCTTGGTGGTTGCGCTTCTTTTTCTATAAGATAACTCGGGGGCTCAAAGTCCTTTAATGTGTAGCATTACTATTTTTGATGGATAGCTTGCTGTGTTTGAAAGAAAAAGAAACAATGCAAAGAATAATTATAATTGTTTTAATAAAAATCAAAGTTTGCATTGATTTGGACTAAAAGATACCTGAATTAATTTGAGATCTACCTGTGTGCCTGTCTATTGACCATCTTCAGTATTAAATAGAATATATATATCCCCTACATGTTCATTTTAACATGAACCATTCACATGTATATATAGATATAATTTGTGTGCATATGCATACATAAAGAATAAAATCAAAACACATGCACACATATCCATGCACATATATAAATTTGTAAATTCTAATTAACAATAAGATAAAACAAGAAGATTGAGAATGGGACCATCAATGTATAAATGCATTGGCCTTAGAAAAATTCAGTTTGTTATTATAATCCATAAAAATGGCTACTGTAGCCATGTTTGGTGGTTCACACCTTTAATTCCAGTGCACAGGAGGCTGGGGTAGGAGGATTGATGAGAGTTAAATGCCAGCCTGAGACTACACAGTGAATTCCATTTCAGCCTGGGCTACAGTGAGACCCTCCCCCCAAAACAAAACAAAACAAAAGCTGCCATCTTTCTCTGTTGATAAATTGATAATGTTGCCTTTGAGCAAAATTTAATTGTGTTACAGAAATACCACTTGGATATACATGTATAGAAACAGATATCTATTCTAGTAGACAGCTGACCTTTGTCTTGTGAATCAGCAAGGATGGGGCTTTTTGCTCTGAAGAGATGTGGAAATGAGGTAGGTAGGCTTTATTCAATCCAGAGCTTGTTTAAATTCATACCAACAGAATGAGTCAGAGCAAGTTGCCCAATTTCTCCATTATGGTTCCTTCATTTGAGAAATGACATTAAAGAGGCAGTGAGACAATACCATGAATGCTAAAAATATTAATTTGACATATCTTAATGGCAGTGTTGATTGTTATCATTTTAAAGATGTTCTGGGTTTTCACTTCAGGATGACTCTCCAAGGTAATGAGACTCTAATTCATCCCTATTGAGGTCCCTTTTGAGTCCATGTTGGAAACAATGATGATTGTGTGATAAAGGACTAGTGAAAAGTGAGGGTGAAGAAATACCCAAGAAAATTCTGTTTCATCTGTGAGCTCAGTTTAAGAGAAAGACCTACCAGATTCTCTATGCTAGAAAGTGATTGGACTCAGCATAATATAGCATAATTATATCACCTCCATCCCAAACTAGCTTATCCCAGTGGATTCTAGACAAGCAAGCATACATGGATTCAAAGTAGGTTATTTTTAACTTTGTATGATTCATAAAGAATTTGATATATATATAGAGCACCAAGTGATGCTTGTTTTATATTACATTTTATAGTCAGAACAATCTGTCTTCTGTAATAATCATTTATATGTTGCGTAAATACCCAAAATCTTTTCTTCTAGATTTTACACATCATTACCATCATGTGTAAGCTATTAGGTAACAGAACTCCAGAATTTCTTTCCAACTAACTGTGACTTGACAGTCACCAGTTATTTTTTCTCCATCCTTCCTTTGAAGAGTACTCAGCTTTGGTAATCTCTGTTTTACCCTCAATATCCATGCTGACACCATATATATATATATATATATATATATATATATATATATATATATATATATGTGTGTGTGTGTGTGTGTGTGTGTGTGTGTGTGTGTGTGTGTTCAGTACATTGCTCATATCAAGGTTTAGTCATCCAGTTCCTATCTTATTGTACTTCACATAATGAACTGAGGCACCACCCATACTATTGTGGCTGAATAGTATTCCAATATTCTCTTTATGTGTTCTTCACTGGACAAACATATTTTCCTTTCTTGGCAAGTAAATCAGCAGAGGTAGTATCCTAGATTTCATAAATCTCTGAAAACTATTTATTATTATTTTTTGATAAATACATCAGGAAAGAGCATATTTGCTACAGATGGAGGCTACATATCCAATGGCTATGCAGTATTTATGAAAAGAGCCACTACCTACCACTGACTTACGGGGTTAAAAATTTCCATATCTACTATCAGATGTTTTAGAATTTACTTACATTATAAAATACTTTATGATCTTTCTTCATAATATTCAGATTACATTTCCTAGAATGAGTATTAACCCATTATCTTAATTCAGGGATCTAAAATATATTAAATTTTGTTTCCTAGCCTTGGCAAAATTTCTCTATAACCAAAATTCTTCTATATTAATTTCCAGATTTCCAGATATTGGATTTTTTTTTTTTTTAGTAGAATAAAGGGGGTTTATACAGAAAAAAAAAGTGAAAAACTTCTAGTGTTTTGGAAAAAATGTATCTGTTCAAGAGAAAGAAAATAACAAAAGTAAAAGTTGGGCTGCAGACAGGGCTTAGTGGTTAACTGCTTGCCTGTGAAGCATAAGGACCCTGGTTCAAGGCTCAATTCCCCAGGACCCACGTTAGTCAGATGTACAAGGGGGCACATGCATCTGGAGTTTGTTTGCAGTGGCTGGATGTCCTGGTGCAACTGTTCGCTCTCTCTGCTTCTTTCTCTCTGTACCATTCTCAAAATAAATAAAAATAAACAACAACAACAACAACAACAATAAACTTTAAAAAAAAGGTAAAAGTTACACTCTCTGCATTAGAACTCAGAGAAGTGGGCAGGGTTAATAATGGGTTTAGGTAAGCAGCTGCACCAAGAGAGGAGCTTCTGTGGGTTTATGCACAATTTTCTTTAGAAATAAATATTCCTTCTATATCCTGAGCATGAGTTTATGTGAAGTGGTCTCTTTAGCTATCCTTTAAGTCCTATGTGCTCACTGGATTTGGCTTCCAAGTACAGTTACTAAAAACACAGAAGGTTGGGCTGGAGAGATGGCTTAGTGGTTAAGCGCTTGCCTGTGAAGCCTAAGGACCCCAGTTTGAGGCTTGATTCCCCAGGACCCATGTTAGCCAGATGCACAAGGGAGCACATGCATCTGGAGTTCATTTGCAGTGGCTGGAGGCCCTGGCGTGCCCGTTCTCTCTCTCTCTCTCTCTCTCTCTCTCTCTCTCTCTCTCTACCTCTTTCTCTGTCTGCCACTTTCAAATAAATAAATAGGCTTTAAAAAAAAAAAAAAAACAACACAGAAGATTGACTTCTGGTCAAGATGGCTACTGCCTAACTGAGCTGCAACCCCCCCCCCCCAGGAAAGAAAGGTAAGACATACAGGGTTCACTGTGTCTTTTAGAGGAGAACAATCTCTGATAGATTGCCAATGGGAAGGCACAGAGAGGGAAATGGTGGTGGGGGGAATCACTGATTCCCTCACTCGCAGGTAGCCCACCAGTCTCCCAATCCCCCCAAGCAGCCACTGTAGCCATAGTCCCAGCCTCAGGATACTCCCACACTTACTGTAGGAAAGGAGACCCAGGCCAGCATACTTACCTCAGTGGGCATGGTTGATTGCCCTGTTACCCCTACCCACACCTAACCTCGGGCAGACTCCACCCACTGGCATGCTCAAGCTCAGGCTCAATCTGTCCATCTGCCCACCACATGCGCACCATCCATTTGCCTGCGCAAGCTTAGCCTGCTGTACTCATTTGCCTGCTTACTGCTTTGGCTGCCTACCCATCTACATATTTGTGAGTTCAGGCCCATTCCACCTGCCTATGTGAGCTCAGGCTCACTCTGACTGTCCGCCTGTACCAGCTCATGGCCAATGCCGCATCTGCTGTACCAGACAGCTGCTCATCTTCACACTGCTGGTGTCCCACTATGAGAGATATCAGGCTTCTCTGTGTACCACTGTGCACCAGCTCAGGCTGATTCAGACTCCTCACATGAGAGCTCAGGCTGTGTCAGAGTCCCACCATGCACAAACTCAGGCTTCTTTGGAGGCTTGCCACATGTAAGCTCAGGCTTGTCCGTCCACCCACGTGTTAGCTCCAGACCACTCTGCCCATCTGCTTGCCTGTGTGCTAGCTCAGACCAGCTCCTCCAATTGGCACCACTTCCCTGCCCTTTGAGAGCCCAGTTTTTCTCTCCTTGTCCATATACTGTGATGGGCAAACCACAGCACAAAAGAAATAACATAAAAAATCAAATGCAATTAAATCCAGTAAGATCACCCAGTCCTACACTGAAGGTCTCTAATCAATACATAGAAGAGGATCAGAACACCAAAATGAAGCTATGAGCAATGCAACCCTGACCAAGCTACTGGTAGAACTTGCACAAAAGCAACAAAGGACTGATAGTTGTGTGGATGCTGCCATCAGTAGATTAGACCAAATAGATAAGAAAATGGAAAGAGTTCAAAGAAAGTTAAGAGATATGAAGGAAAATGAAAAAATGAGGACCTCAAAAATCAGCTGGTAATACTAAATGAAGACATAAAGAAAATAAAGGGTCAATTCCAAGAAACATCAAGAAAATCAGAAAATGATGTGAAAAGGGAGCTTGACAGAGAGATGGAAATTATACATAGAAAAGCAGTAGAAAATGCGATACTAACTGAACAAGCTCAAAACTCTTTAGAAGCTCTCAAGAAGAGAGTCAGCCATGTGGAGGATAGAAACTCTGATCTGGAATACAAGACAGAAGAAACAGTTTCAGAGTGCAAAAGTTTCAATAATTTCAAAATTTTCTGTGAACAGTATATGGAGAAATGATGGGATACCCATAAATGTCCTAACATCCAGATCATGGGAAGCCCAGAAGGGGAAGAAATTCAGACCAAAGGCATGGAGAACTTATAATCAAAGAAAGCTTTCCCCTCTCTCAAAAGAAAGGCTCATCAAGATACAAGAAGCTGACATAACTCCAAACAGATTGGACCAAAGGAGAAACTCTCTGAGACATATTGTCATTAAGATTCTAAACATTGACACCAAAGAGAAAAGCCTAAAAGCAGCTAGGGAAAAACACCACATCACTTTTAAAGGTAACCCCATCAGAATTACTTCAGACTTATCCATGGAAACCCTGAAAGCCAGAAGGGCCTGGAATGGAACACTGCAAAGTTTAAGAATTTATGGCTTCCAACCCAAACTACTTTACCCAGAAAAATTGTCCCTCATAATAGATGGTGAAAGAAAAACTTTCCATGACAAAACTCAGCTTTACAATTATATGAACACAAAACCCAACCTACAGAGAGTATTTCAGGAAATTCTCCATGCAGAAGAATCAAATAATCAACCTCAAATACCTACAAAAAACATAGGAAAATAACCAAATTCAGACAAAGCACAAAAAACTTCACAATCCATGAAAACACCAAACCACATATACAACACAATATGGCAGGGATCAAATCAAACATCACAGTCATTACCCTAAATATTAATGGCCTAAATTCACCCATCAAGAGACACAAGCTAACACGATGGATCAGAAAATTAGAACCTTCAATCTATTGTCTTCAAGATATCCACCTCACCACTAAAGATAGACACTTCCTCAGGGTGAATGGGTGGAAAACAATATTCAAAGTAAATGGGAATAAAAATAAGCAGGCAAAGCTATATTATTATCAGATAAAATAGACTTCAAAACAAAAACAGTCAAAAAAGACAAATATGGCCACTTCATACTTATCAAGGGAACTATCCATCAAGAGGATATCACAATTATAACCCTTTATACATCAAACATAGGTGCACCACAGATCATAAAACAAAACCTAATTAACAATAAAACAAACATAACCACCAACACCATAATAGTTGGGGACTTCAATACACCAATATCAGTAATAGACAGATCATCCGAACAAAAACTCAACAGGAGAGACTTCCGGTCAAGATGGTGACCACCTAGCTGCACTACAAACAGCAAGGGGAAAAAAAGGCAAGTATTTAAGGGAAATTAGGAACTTTTTGAAGAGGGAGGGCACAGATTGGGGTAAAAGAGGGAAGCACACACCACCGTGACCCACGCCCTGGCACCGCGCCCTCCGTGAATCGTCACATCGGGCACGGCCAAGCGACCCAGCGGCCCGGCGCGCGGCCCCACACGCCCCACAACCCCCACGCCCCACAATTATATGAACACAAAGCCAAACCTACAGAAAGTACTCCAGGAAATTCTCCACAGAGAAGAAACAAATAACCAAACACAAATACCTACAAGAAGCAGATCACAGCAACCAAACCCAGAGTAGATAGAACAAAAAAAAAAATTAAATTCCATGAAAATGCCAACACACCTCTATGACCACAACATGACAGGGACCAAATCAAATCTCACAGTCATCACCCTAAACATTAATGGCCTTAATTCACCCATCAAGAGACACAGGCTAACAGGGTGGATCAAAAAATTAGACCCCTCAATCTGCTGCCTTCAAGAAACCCACCTTACCACTAAAGACAGAAACCTCCTCAGGGTGAAAGGGTGGAAAACAATATTCCAAACAAATGGGAATAAGAAACAAGCAGGTGTAGCTATATTAATATCAGATAAAGTTGACTTCAAACCAAAAACAATCAAAAAAGACAAAGAAGGCTACTTCCTACTTGTAAAGGGAACAGTCCATCAAGAGGATATTACAATCATAAATCTGTATGCACCAAACACAGGGACACCGCAGTTCATAAAACAAAACCTACTTGACAATAAAGCAGAAATAACCACCAACACCATCATAGCTGGGGACTTTAACACACCATTATCAGTAATAGACAGATCATCCAAACAGAAGCTCAACAGGGAAGTCAGAGAGCTCAACAAAACCATAGAGCTTTTAGACCTAACAGACATCTACAGAACTTTCCATCCCAAATCCACAGACTACACATTCTTCTCAGCAGCCCATGGAACATCCTCTGAAATAGACCATATACTGAGTCACAAAGATAGCCTCCACATATTTAGGAAAATCGACATAATTCCCTGCATGATATCAGATCATAATGCTATATTCCTAGAAATCAACAACAAAAAAAACAACAAGAGCCCCAACGGCAACTGGAAACTGAATAGCACACTCTTAAACAATAAATGGATAGTGGATGAAATAAAAAATGAAATTGCAAAATTCCTGGAATTGAATGACAATGAGAACACAGCATACCAAAACTTGTGGGACACAATGAAGGCAGTCCTCAGGGGAAAATTCATAGCACTCAATGCCTTCATAAAAAAGACAGAAAGATCCCAAATCAATAGCCTGACCATCCACCTAAAGGCATTGGAAAAACAAGAAATATCCAACCCAAAGAGCTCCAGAAGGAAAGAAATAATTAAAATCAGAGCAGAAATTAATGAATTGGAAACCAAGGAAACAATTAAGGCAATTGACAAAACAAAGAGCTGGTTCTTTGAAAAAATAAACAAGATTGACAAATCTCAGGCCAGTTTGATCAAGCAAAAAAAGGAGAGACTCCAAATTAACAAAACTCAAAATGAAAAAGGAGAGATCACAACAGACATCAGTGAAATCGGCAGAATCATCAGGACTTATTTCAAAAACCTCTACTCCACAAAACTGGAAAATGTGGAGGAGATGGATAAATTCCTGGATGCATATCATCTACCAAAGCTAAACTCAGAGCAGATCAACCACCTCAATGAACCCATCACGCTCATGGAGATTGAAAAAGTAATAAAGAACCTCCCAAAAAAGAAGAGTCCAGGACCAGATGGATTCCCAGCTGAATTTTATCAAACCTTCATGGAAGAACTCAAACCAATCTTCCTAAAACTGTGCCACACAATTGAAGAACAGGGAAAACTACCCAACTCCTTCTGTGAAGCTAGTATCACCCTAATCCCAAAACCAGGCAGAGATGCCACAAGAAAAGAAAACTGTCGGCCTATTTCCCTAATGAACATAGACACAAAGATCCTCAACAAAATACTCGCAAGCGGAATCCAACAACACATCAAAAGCATTATCCACCTTGACCAAGTGGGATTTATGCCAGGAACACAAGGGTGGTTCAACATACGAAAATCTGTCAATGTAATACACCACATAAACAAGCTTAAACATAAAAATCCCATGATCATTTCGATAGATGCAGAAAAGGCCTTTGACAAGATACAACATCACTTCATGATCAAAACATTGGAGAGAATCGGCATGGCTGGTTCACATCTTAATATAATAAAGGCAATATACAAAGCTCCAAAGGCCCAAATAATACTTAATGGAGAGAGACTGGAGGAATTCCCATTGAGATCAGGAACAAGACAGGGATGTCCTCTCTCACTTCTGCTTTTCAATATAGTTCTGGAAGTCCTAGCCCAAGCAAAAAGGCAGGAGAAGGACATAAAACGAATACAATTTTGAAAGGAAGAAGTTAAGTTAGCTCTATTCGCTGATGACATGATTGTATATGTAAGAGACCCGAGAGACTCGATCCCAACACTCCTGAAGATGATTAACTCATATAGCAAAGTAGCAGGATACAAAATCAATGCACAAAAATCGGAAGCATTTCTGTATGCAAATGACAAAGGCACAGAAAAAGAAATAAAGGACATAGTCCCATTTTCAATAGCAACAAAAAAAAATAAAATACCTGGGAATAACGTTAACCAAGGAAGTAAAAGATCTATACAACGAAAATATAAAAACTCCTAAAAAAGAAATTGAGGAGGACTTGAAACGATGGAAAGACCTCCCATGCTCCTGGATAGGCAGAATTAACATTGTGAAGATGACAATCCTACCAAAGGCAATATATAGATTTAATGCAATTCCAATTAAAATCCCTACAGTGTTCTTCACAGACATAGAAAAAATGATCTCAAATTTCATATGGAAAGGCAGAAGGCCTCGCATATCCAAACATATCCTCAGCAAAAGAAATACCTCTGGTGGCATCACCATACCCGATATAAATTTATACTACAAAGCCATAGTAATAAAAACAGCATGGTACTGGCATAAAAACAGGAGTATAGACCAATGGAATAGACTTGAGGACCCAGATTTTGGGCCAAGAAACTATAGCTACTTGATATTCGACAAAGGCCCAAACAGTATAGACTGGAAAAAAGATAGCATCTTCAACAAATGTTGCTGGACAAACTGGATAACCACATGCAGGAAACTAAAACTTGATCCACACATTTCACCATGCACAACACTCAAATCCAAATGGATCAAAGACCTCAACATAAGACCAGAAACTCGAAAATTACTGGAAGAAAAGTTAGGAAGTACTTTCCATGATATAGGAATGGAAAAAGACTTCCTGAATAAAACCCCAGTGGCTCAAGTTCTTAAACAGTCACTCAACCATTGGGATCATATGAAGCTGAAGAGTTTCTTTACAGACAAGCATATAATAAGCAAAGCCAATAGAATACCCACAGAATGGGAGAAAATATTTGCAGTTTATCCAACTGATAGAGGCCTTATCTCTAGAATTTACAAAGAACTCAAAAGTTTAAACAATAAGAAGACAAATACCCCACTCACAAAATGGGGCACAGAGTTAAACAGGCAATTCACAGAGGAAGAGATACAAATGGCAAACACACACCTAAGAAAATGTTCATCATCCCTAATCATCAGAGAAATGCAAATTAAAACAACTATGAGATTCCACCTTACCCCAATAAGGATAGCCAACATCAAAAGGTCAAATGAAAATAAATGCTGGCGAGGATGTGGAGAAGCAGGGACACTCATTCACTGTTGGTGGGAATGCAGGATGGTACAACCACTTTGGAAAGCAATATGGAGACTCCTGAAGAAGCTGACAATAGAGATACCAACAGACCCAGTTATAGCATTACTGGGCATGTACCCTAAAACCTTCAAACCAAAAGCCAGAGAGATTTGCTCAACCATGTGTGTAGCAGCTCAATTCGTAATAGCTAAAAGCTGGAATCAACCCAGATGTCCAACATTAGAAGAATGGATAACAAAGATGTGGTATATCTACACAATGGAATTCTATACAGCAGTAAGAAAAAAACGACATAAAGAAATTTGAGGAAAAATGGTTGATCCTGGAAGAGATCATTCTCAGCGAGCTTACCCAATCATAGAAAAAAAATCGACACATAGTCTCACTCATCTGCAACACCTAACCTGAATCTGCCCAAGATACCTTACATACCCAGCAAACACCTCATGGACTAGACAATAAGATGGATGGGAGGGCGGGGAGGGAATCAAAGGGTGGAAAACAGTAATCCGGACCCAAACGGCAATGGTACCATAAAATTGTACTTCCTAAAAGACAGACCAAACGGCTGAACCTTCACTAGACCCTTACAGGAAACACCTGAACCACAAGACACTGGAGAGGGTAGGATCAAGTCTTACCTAAATCTCCTACATCTTCCCTCCCTCCCTTTCCCCCTCTCCCCTCTATCTCTCTCCTCTCTAACTCTTGTATACTAGTTATCTTTTTCCTCAATTTAATAGTGGACACTGACCTGTAACCCCTACTTCCAGCTTGGGCCTACCATCCACAATGAGCTTTTAATCAGAGAAACCTACAAGTTTTCCCAAAACAATGACAGACTTCTGTCAGAGTACTTGATGACCTACCAAAGGTCAGTGATAAGACCCTATAGCTGAAGACTCCATACGCAGCTGATGCGTAAAATGGAATGACATGGCTGGAAGCCAGGAGAGAGTCAGTCCCCAGACAGTCAGCGTGTCTAGTGCCAGAAGGTGCTACATAGGCCACTGGGGGAAATGACCAAGATCTGTCCAAGCAACACATTGTTTAACCCAATTAGCAACAAATAACCTGATGTGATGCCCACACAAGTGCAATAGTGGTACACAGCCATGGTGAGGAATCAATTGCTCTTGATTTGGCTAACTGATCCACTCAGTGTTACTAGACCCTTAGCTGGAGCTGGGAAACAAGTCAGAACCATACCCAAACACAAGCCCACTCTACAATATCAAGCTACCATCAATCATGGGGTATAAGAGGGCCTACACCTATCAAACTGTCTATCAAAAAAGTAAGTGTTATCTCAATTTTCCGGGTGCTAACTTACTCTCCATTGGAGAATCTGCTTCTCTTTTCCAGATACATGCAGATCCTAAGAAGAGAGCTGCCCCAACATACCTCAAAGGGGCCCAACTGAAACTAAGGAGAACTGGCGAAATAAGCAAGGGTGATATTTTCCTGTGAACTGGATGCCAGCACAAAGGGGAAGGAGATCGACACAGAGAAAAATCAACTCCTACCAAATCAGAGAGCCAAAGCCTCAGAAGTCCCCAACACCTCAGCACTGAAGCAGACCAAAAATGAACTCAACATGGCTCAGGGAAATCTTGCGGAAGAGGGGGCGGAAAGAATGTCAGAGTCACATGTTGGGTCATGATTTGCAGAGACATTTATCATACCAATAACTGGGGGCTAACTCCACAATGCACGACCCATTTTCATTAACAAGGAGGGCCTAACGGGAGGGGGTAGATCACAGATGAGCCTAAATAATGGTACCAAACTGTCTGTATTTACAGAAAAGAAAACTAATAAATTAAATTAAAAAAAAAACTCAACAGGAAATTAAGAGAGCTCAACAAAACCATAGATCGCTTAGACCTAAAGTTCTACAGAATATTCCATCCCAAATCCACACACTAGACATTTTTCTCATCAGCCCCTGGAACAATCTCTAAAAATAGACCATATTCTGGGTCACAAACCCTGCCTTCATATATTTGGGAAGATTGACATAATTCCCTGTATGATATCAGATCACATTGCTATATTGCTAGAAATTAACAACAAAAGACCCACTAATATTCCCATTGGCTCCTGGAAACTGAACAGCACACTTTTAAACCATAAATGGGTAGTGGATGAAATTGCAAAATTTCTAGAAATGAATGAGGATGAGAACACATTGTACCAATTTATGGGATACAATGAAGGTGGTACTTGGGGGAAAATTAATAGCATTGATAGCCGTCATAACAAAGACTAAGAAATCTCAAATCAATAACCTAACCATCCAACTAAAATCACAGAAAAATCAAGAAGAATACAATCCAAAAAGCTCCAAATGTAAAAAAAAAAAAAAAAAAAAAAAAAAAAATTAAGATCTGAGCAAAAATTAATGAATTATAACCTAAGAAATTTGACAAAACAATAAGATGGTTCATTGAAAAATAAACAAGGTTGACAATTCTCTGGCGAATTTGATCAAGAAAAAAACAAAAAAGAGAGAGAATTCAAATTAACAAAATTCGAAACAAAAAAGGAGAGATCACAACAGACATAAGTGAAATTGGGAAAATATTCAGGACTTTTTTCAAAAACCTCTACTCCACATAACTGGTTAATATGGTGGAAATGGATAAATTCCTGGACACTTACTATCTACCAAAGCTAAACTCAGAGCAGATTAACCTCCTAAACAAACAAATCACACTTACCCAGATTGAAAAGGTAATAAAAAAAACCTCCCAAAAGAAGAGTCCAGGACTAGATGGCTTCTCATCTGAACTCTATCAAGCATCCATGGAAGAACTGAAACCAATTTTTCTTAAACTATGACACACAAAACAACAGGGAAAGCACCCCAACTCCTTTAATGAGGCTAATACCAACCTAATACCAAAACAAGGCAGAGATGCTACAAGAAAAGAAAAACTACTGGCCTGTTTCCATGATTAACTTAGATGCAAAGATCCTGAAAAAAATCCTCGCAAACCAAATGTAAAAACACATCAAAAGGATTCCAAGGAATGCATGGGTGGTTCAACATATGGAAATCTGTCCATGTAATATACTATATAAACAAGGTTAAAAACACACACACAAAACATATGATCACTTCAATAGATGCCTAAAAGGCCTTTGTTAAAATACAATATTACTTCATGATCAAAACATTGGAAAGAATTGGCATAGTTAGTTCATAGCTTAACATAATAAAGGCAATATACAAAGCCCCTAAGGCCCAAATAGTACTTAATGGAGAAGGACTGTAGGAATTCCCATTGAGATCAGGAATAAGACAGGGGTGTCCACTCTCACCTCTGCTCTTCAATACAGTACTGGAAGTCCTAGCTCAAGCAATAAGAAGGAGAAAGAAATAAGAGGAATACAACTTGGAAAGCAAGAAGTTAAGTTAGCTCTATTCACTGACAACATGATTCTATACATAAGAGACCCGAGAGACTCCATCTGAAATCTCTTGAAGGTGATTAACTCCTTTAGGAAAGTAGCAGGATATAAAATCAAAGCATAAAAATCAGTAGCATTTCTATATGCAAATGATATAGGAATGAAAATGACTTCATGAACAAAACCCCAGTAGCACAGAATCTTAAACCATCACTCAATCAATGTGATGACATGAATCTGAGGAGTTTCTGACAGACAAACATAAAATAAGTAAAGCCAACAGATTACCCAGAGAATTGGAGAAAACACTTGTGGAATATCCAACTGAATGAGGCCTTCCTAATCTCTAGAATCTACAAAGAACTCAAAAACCTAAACAATAAAAAGTCAAAAAAACCCACTCACAAAATGGGGCAAAGAGCTGGACAGACAGTTCACAGAAGAAGAAATACAAATGGCAAACATACACTTAAGAAAATGTTCATCACCCCTAATCAGCAGAGAAATGCAAATTAAAACAACTATGAGATTCTACCTTACCCCAATAATGATAGCAAACACCAAAAAATCAAATGAAAATAAATGCTGGTGAGGATGTGGAGAAATAGGAACCCTCATCCACTTTTAGTGGGAATGTAAGATGGTACAACCATTTTGGAAAGTAATATGGAGACTCCTGAAAAAGCTGACTACAGAGTTGTCAACAGAGCCAGTTACTCCCTTACTGGGCATCTACCCTAAAACCTTCAAACCACAGGCCAGACAGATTTGCTCAACCATGTTTATAGCAGCTCAATTCATAATAGCTAAGAGCTGGAATCAACCCAGATGTCCATCACTAGAGGAATGGATAACTAAGATGTGGTAGATCTACACAATAGAATTGTACACAGCAGTAAGAAAAATCTACACAGTAAAATTTGAAGAAAAATGGTTGAACCTGATTCAGCTCATTTTCAGTGTACTTACCCAATCACAGTAAGATAATTGCTGCCTCGTCTCAATCATCTACAGCATGTAACCTCAATCTAACCAACATGCCAACATACCCAGCAAGTTTCTCAAGGACCAGACAATAGGGTTGGTGGGGAGTGAGGCGAGGGAAAGGGAGGAGTGGGGAACACAAATCTAGACCCAAAGGGCAAAGGTACCATAAAATTCCACATCCTACAAGACAGACCAAATGATAGAACGTTCACCAGGCCCTCAGAGGGAACACCTGAGTCACAGGGCATTGGAAAGGGTATGATGAATCACCTCTCTCTCTCAATCTCCCCCCCCCCCTTTCCCTCTCTCTCTTTCTCTCTAATCCTTTTATATTACTTATCTTTTCCTTCCTTCTCTTCCTGGGCATTGACCTTTAACTCCCATTACCAGCAGGTGGCTATCATCCACTATGAGCTTTTGATCAGAGAGACCTACAAGTTTTCTTAAAAAAAATGACATATTTCTGTTAGAGTACTTGATGATCCACCAAAAGTTAGTGGTAAGACCCTACTGCTGAAGACACTATATGCAGTTGACACATAAAATGGAGTGACATGGCTGGAAAGTCAGTTCCCAGACAGTCAGCACGTCCAGTGCCAGAAGGTGCTACATGGCAACTGGGGGAAAATAACCAATATTTGTCCAAGCAACTCATGGTCTGACCTACTTGACAGCAAATAACCTGTTGTAATGCTCACACAAGTGCAAGAGTGGTGCACAGCCATGGTGGGAAACCAACTGCTCTTGATTTGGCTAGCTGAACCACTCAGTGAAATGGAAACCATAGCTGTAACTGGGAACCAAGTCAGACCATATCCAAACATGAGCATGCTCTCCATTATCAAGCTACCATCAATTGTGGGCTAGAAGAAGGCCTACAGCTATTAAATTCTCTCTCTAAAAAAAAAAATAATAATAAGGGTTATCTGGTGCTAACTTTACTCTCCTTTAGAAAATCTGCTTCTGTTTTTCAGATAGACGCAGATCCTAAGGAGAGAACCACCCTATCATACCTCAAAAGGGTACCAGCTGAAACTAAGAGTAATTTTCAAAACAAGCAAGGGTGTTGTTTTCTTGGTGTACCTGGTACCAGCACAAGGGTGAAGGAGGTCGACACAGAGAATAATCAACTCCTACCAAATTAGATACACAAACACACAGAGGCTCACAAGACCTCATCACTGAAGCAGACCTAAAAATGAACCCATCATGGCTCAGGGACATTTTGTGGAAGAGAGGGCAGAAAGAATGTCAGAACCACATGTTGGGTCATGATATGCAGAGACATTTCCTCCTACCCATAACTGAGGGCTAACTCTACAATGCATGACCAGTAGACCTCAACGATGAGGGGCCTGGGCAAGAGAGGAGGATAGGGAAGAGGCTAACAATGGTACCAACTTGACTATATTCACTGAGTACAAAACTAATTAATAAAAATAAAAGGTCTGATACACCAGTCTGAAAGAAGCATGGATACAGCCTGGCATGGTGGCAGACAGCTTTAATCCAAGCATTTGAGAGACTGAGTGAGATGGGAGGATTGCTGTGAGTTTGAGGCCAGCCTGAGACTACACAATGAATTCCAGGTCAGCCTGGGTAACCTGGATAGTTTTAGAAAGTATTGGTCTTTATTACTGAAAAACTGTACACATCTATGTAATTGTCATCCAACTTAAGTTAGGAAATATTTTCATAACCATTGAAATTTCCATGGTTCTTTGCAGTGTAGTTACCATCTCCACCCAAAAAGCAACGTTTATTTTATATCTCTAGTTATACAATAGATTCAATCCTCTGAAATATTATAGAAATGAGAACATTTGGTAATTTCTTTTATATCTAGCTTTGCTATATTGTTTTCAGTCATTTATTTCTTTTTATTGGGTGATATGTTAATGTATGCTATTCAGTCTTCTCACATACCTTTTTGATAGGTATATGAATGGCATTCATTTTTATTTGTTATGAATGAAGGTAATATGAGCACACCTGAGAAAATATTTTATGGACACATATGCAGTTCTCATAGTGATGAATAAAAGCAGTTGGATGTTGGATTACTGAAGGGTCACTTTAATACATTTAAGAAGAAATAAATTGTCAAACTCATTTCAAAACTTATAATATCTTACTGAGGTTTGCAATCACTATATGAGGATACTATTAATGTCACGTCTCCCTTTAAGAAATATTTATTCAGTAATAGGTAAGACATACTATTCTTTTTTTTTAATTTTTTATTTATTTATTTGAGAACAAAAAACACAGAGAGAAAGACAGATAGAGGGAGAGAGAGAGAGAATGGGTGCACCAGAGCTTCGAGCCTCTGCAAACGAACTCCAGACGTATGCGCCCCCTTGTGCATCTGGCTAACGAGGTACCTGGGGAACCAAGCCTCGAACTGGGGTCCTTAGGCTTCACAGGCAAGCGCTTAACCACTAAGCCATCTCTCCAGCCCCAAGACATACTATTCTTAAAGTGAAAAGGCCTGACAGGTAAACTTAACACCATGATTCTTTGAGCATTTCATCATAGTCAGACAGTATCCTGCCCAAGTTTTCCACTTCAGTTTATTAATGCATGCATTATTTTATTCTTAGTAATGAATAAACATAAATGAGTTAATAAACTATCAGGTGGATACCTGTCATATTAATTATATATTCTTCACAACTTTTCCACTACATATTTTACTGGTGACCCTGTCTGATTATATTATAGCCAGTTGATTGCCAAGTTGCTGTTTGCCTTTATTTTTAATTCCGTCAGTGCTTTTGCATGCTTCTGTAAGTAAGACTTTTTCTTACCTTGCATATTTTTAATGTTTATAAACTCATGGATCACATACAACATTACTAAATAGCTTGCAATTTGTAAGTATTGTTATTTATTTTAATGCTCAAATTGTCCTGAATGCATCCAAGCAATTTCCTTCAAATTTGCTTCTAGTGTTTGTATGCCTTTATTATATATATGTATATATAATATATATATATATATAACTATAGATATAGAATATATCTATATATATCTATAATATATATACATAGATATATTATATATCTATAATATATATATATCTGTAGTATATATATATATTATAGATAGATGATATAGATATAGACATAGATATGTAGTAGAATACCATATATTCTAGGGGCTCAAGATATTCATAGCTTGTCTTGGAATCTAAATGTCCCATCTTCATGTGTCCATAAATGTGTTTCAGTATGACTTTTAAGATAGTTTTTCTACTTTGGGTAAATAAAAGTATATAAAAGGGCTATTTTGAATCAAACAGAATTAAATCTGTAGATAGCTTTTGGTAAGATTGCCATTTAAACACTATTAATTATTCCAACCCATGAGTATGTGAGGCCTTTCCATCTCCTCATGTCTTCTTCATTTCTTTCTTTGGGTTTTAAAGTTTAATTGTAGAAGTCTTTTGTGTCCTTGGTTATGGTTATTCCATGATTATTTTTGAGGCTATTAAGAATCAAATTATTTCCTTTATTTATTTCTCTGTATGCTTGTCATTGAGAGCTACTGATTTTTATACATCAATTTTGAATCCTAAGACTTCCTTTTTGGGGGGGTGTTATAAAAGCCCTTTTATAAAGCCATTTTGAAAAAAAAAATACAAAAGATACTAAAAAAGAATAACTTACTTATGTCCCCTAAAAGGAGAAAAAAATAAAGGGGGCATTGCCAACATGTTCAACAATAAGGGTTTCTTTCCTTATTCTCTAATATAAAATACAAGCAAAGGATACAAATACTTAAAACCAAGCTCAGGAGCAGACACACAGTCCTGGAAGTCCTTCATTAGAAGCAAAGCAGGAGGGTTTTTTTTTATTATTATTTTTTATTTTTATTTTTTCCCATGAGATACACAAAGACTAACTAGGATATGTAAAAATTATGTGTTACAGAAGACCATAATGATTCTACTAATGCATATCGCACTTGTAATTCACGAACATGATAGACAAAATAATGTTCACTTCAACCCCACCTAATTTAAAGAAAACAAAACTCTTAAATAAAGTGGTTACATTCAAACTGAACTTCCTTAGTAGCATGCTACAGATTTCAGCACTGTTAAGGTATTTCAAGAGCACCCAACCCTCTGTGGTGGCAGATCACTGTAGCATGTGAAGCAGGTTCCTCTGTTACTCTTCCTGCTCAGAACACCAGTGTGTGGACTCAAATCCAAGAAGACCAGGACTGTAGAGCTGACAAAGTCTATCAGGTCAGTCAAGGCAAAGGATTATTGGGAACTTGGCTGCTGCTTAACCTGGCAAGTCTTAAGTCTTGCAGGAATTAAGTGTAAGGTTTCTGCAACATTCATGGTAAACATCTAAGTAGAGCTCTTATTTACAAATCTTGTAACAAGTATTTCTAGAGAAAAAAAAAAAAAATCACTAATTTCCAGAAGACAAAAGTTTAATAGCCAAACATACAAATACACAGTAACATACACCCATATCCACACAACACTTCAGGGGTCTTTGTATGTATTATTGTTTTATTAAGGCATAAACTGATTACTATACCTACACACTCCACCCAAAAAGGAACCGAAAAAAATCCCAATTTACCATCCCCCCATAATCTAGAAATCCCTCCCTCACCCCTGATATTCAAAGTGTCTGCACAACAGTGGTATTCTACAGCCACATAGCATGCTCAGATAACACCAGACCAGATATTCAATTGGCATGGCAACAGGTAGATATATGAGAATCTTCCCAACAGTGGTTATTACAATCAGCACACTGTGAATTGTGTGAATTAGGCTTTGGGCTACAGTGTAAATAATGGATTTGATACTCAAAAAGAATTGAATTTATCCAAGTCAAAAGGAAAAAGAGACTGAAACTTGGCTTACTGGCAACTTGACATCCCAAGTCAAACAAACTTCTCTCCATGATTAAGCAAACAGCTTCTACCACAGAGAAAACAGTATTCTACTCAAGAACAAACCAGCCTTTGCACCTTCCCTACCCTTTAGGAGGAAGATGTATTGCTTCCCTTTGTCACTTCAATCTAAACACAAAGAGCAGAGCACAAATGCCTTCCTTCTCCAAAATCCCAGTGTAGCCTCTGCTAATGCACATGGACGGCACTCACTGCAACAGCAATGGTGGCCACAATCTCCACAAAGTCTTCTCCATGTCCCTGGTTACTAAATTCTGCTCTTGCCTTTCTATCTCTTCCAGCAGCACCTAAACTATTCCCTGCCCTAAACTGTACTCAAAAATCCAATTTGTTACTTGAACATTTGTGGATATAAGTATTTTTAAAAAGCATCTTCAGGTCACAGTGGCACTGATACCAGCACTATGGTGGTAGAGGATTTCCCAGCTGGAGCTAAATAGCTTTTTTTTTTTTTTTTAAATTCAAGTTTAGTTTAGTTCACCATATCCACAAGTACCAAAACTCTTCCTGCTGGGTGTGGTGGCACACACTTTTAAATCTTAGCACTCAGGAGGCAGAGAGGTAGGAGGATCATTGTGAGTTCAAGGCCATCCTGGGACTACAGAGCTAGTTCCAGGACAGCCTGGGCTTCAGTGAGACCGTACCTTGAAAAAAAAAAAAAAAAAGTTAAAACAAACAAAAACAGAAAAACAAAAAATAAGGTGATAACCACATATTTTTCTAGATGTTATCTCTATGAAAATGTTATTTGAACCAATCAAACTGGGAAAAATGAGGTTTTTTTAATGTATTTTTTTAAAAAAATTTTATTTATTTTTTTGAGAGTGACAGACAGAGAGAGAAAGAGGCAGAGAGAGAGACAGAGAATGGGCACATCAGGGCTTCCAGCCACTGCAAATGAACTCCAGACACATGCGCCCCCTTGTGTATCTGGCTAACGTGGGTCCTGGGGAATTGAGCCTCGAACCAGGGACCTTAGGCTTCACAGGCAAACATTTATCTGTTAAGCCATCTCTCCAGCCCCGCCCTCCTTTTTGTGGTGGGGACATTATCAGAGCTTCAAGAGAACTCCATTACCTTTCTTGGAGGTCAGAAAGATTTTCTCACATCTGCAATCCTAGCACTTAGGAAATGGTAGCAGGAAGATCAAGAGTTCAAGATCAAGGTGGCTACATAACACGTTCAAGACTAGGCACATAAAAACCTCTCTCAAAACAAAAGATTTCCTTTTCTGACCCACCCTAAAGGAAGAACCATTAACTAGTTTTCCTTTTTGGGATAAATATGAAGTGGAGGTAAGGGATGTAGAAGTGTTTTAGGAATGAGGCAAATCTGTTACTACTGGAATTAAAATTTATCCTTGGGGCCCACTCTCTCAAGTCTGAACTGAGTGAGGAGGGCTTAAAGCAACAGCAACTTGACACTGAGTAATGCAGAAGCTCCTACCACGCTGAGGGAGAGGCTGGAAGAAAAGAGCCTTAAGAAACAGAATGTAGTGTCAATCAGCATGGCCACTGAAAACTATGCTATAGAGGTTTAACCCTCACTGAGTTAGTTTAGAGGATTCAGAAGACAAGCACTTTCAAGTTAATGTCCCATTTCCTGAGCACTGTAAAAGAAGAGTGACTGCTATTGCCACTTCACCATAGATAGGTACACTAGGAAAAAACTGAAAAGGATGTTAAACCAAAGGAAGTGGCAATGGCCAGCCCCTATCAGTTTACAGCTGGTAACACATCCTGATGTATTATCAAGCCCAACTGCTGAGCACCTGTGTCCAGCTGAGTCACCAGTAACTGTCCTCCTGTTTGCATGCATGATTTGATAGGAAGACCAGGATGTTTTATACCACCAATAAGAAGCCAAGAAAATGAAGGTCATTCAGAGTCTGTGTCACTTGAGGATACAGATCCCTCTGTCTGGCCTACTGGAAATAGAGCATGTTTTCTTCCCTTTAATGAATTAGCTTAAAAGGGACATCAAAAAGAAACCCAATCAAATGGGTACAAGAAAAGCCACAATTACTTCTAAAGTATAGGCAGATAAAACAAATCAGAGATGTTAAAGGTCGATTAATGTATTAAGGAAACTAAGAAAATTGAGGCTGTTTTAAGGGCTCTATCCCCCCCCCACACACACACACCAAATCTTCATGAAACATAACCTAAGAAAAGCCCAGATGTTGCTAGGAATGTAACACGGAGTTATAAATCCCCTAAAAAGAGGGGTGACCAGTAGAAATACAGTAAGGGTGTCTTACTCTATGAACACTAGCCTCTTTAGCTGAAGACCGATACCTGAGAAAAGCCGCTAAACCAACAGAATAATCCTTACTTAACACCCTCATCACAAAACTCACAGATAGGAATTTTACCATCATGTGAGATAGCTGCTACTATGTTCCCTTCCTGCATTTTTGACCATGTTAAAAAAACTTAATTCATTAACAGAGTGTGGCAATGAAATAACACTTAATCTATGACCTTCCTATTTCTGACTGGCTGAGACATGTTTTCTGTGGAAACAGGACTGTGTGGACAAGCTAAGGACTGGGACAACCCACCCAACCCCCACAAGCTTGGCACCCCCTCCAAATTTGGCCTGGCCCCCCACCCCTCAGCTGCTGGCTTTCTCAAAGTAACAGCTCCTAGGTCTGGGTCCCTGAATCTACACCAGCCCCCGCTCCCCCATCTCATCTCTTCAAAATGGATCAATCCTAACACTATCTATATGTGCTTGTTAGCTATTTTTTATTGGGACCATTCAAGTCCCTTATGTCTATAATCTTATCACTTGTGAATTATATTTTGCCTTCATCTTTTTTATTTGCATCACTTTTGTTTCCATCTGTTGTTGCTCTAGCTAAAACAATAAGCACTAAGTTGAATAGTAATGGAGAGAGTGGAAACTTGTTTTGTTCCTGATCTTATGGCAATGCTTTGCATATTCTTCCATGTAACAAATGTTAGCTATAGTTTTGCCATATTTAGCCTTTATTATGTTGAGACATGATCCTTCTGATGTGGATTATTCCTCATTATCTTCAAAAATTCTCCTTAACAACTATCCCTAGCAAGAGTTGACTGGTGATGGATTAGTATGTGGATGTTGACATAAAAGCAGTTTAATGTAATCTTTATTTTTGTGACATTTACTTTTAAATTCTATTCTGGCTTTTATTTTATTTTTATTTTTTATTTTATTTATTTATTTTAATTAATTAGTTTTGTACTCAGCAAATAGTCAATTTGGTACCATATGGGTGAGCCTAGCAATGGCTTTTATTTTATGTGCTTTCTTATTAAACTATATATGTAATGTGTTCCGTCTACCTAAACATTTTTCTTCTTGATTGATGTTATAAGACAATGAATATGAAAATTCTAATCACAAGCTGTTTCCAGTGTTATTTTTTTTCTTTTTCTTCTTTTACTTTTTGTCTTTTTCACTTTGCACACTTCCTATTTCTACTATTCAGTTCACTAATTCTCCCTTCTTTAATATCTTTAGTTTGTTATTGTATATATCATAATTAATGTGGCATATTTTGTTTATTTTTAAATTTATTTTATGTATTTGAGAGAGAGAGAGAGAGAAAGAGGCAGATAGAGAGAAAATGAGTGTGTCAGGGCCTTCAGTTGCTGCAAATGACCTCCAGAGACATGCACTACTTTGTGCATCTGGCTTACATAGGTCCACAGGAATTGAACCTGGGCCCTTTGGATTTGCAGTAAAGCACCTTAACCACTAAGCCATCTCTCCAGCTCAGCATATTTTTAAGAAGTATAATGGCTTTTCAATTCTGAAAAACAAATTGAAGTTCTTTGGTAAAATTTATACTTTTTTATTAACCTTACTATCTAAAGTTTTTTTTTAATTTAATTTATTAGTTTTCTTTTCAGTGAATACAGGCAGTTTGGTACCATTATTTAGGCTCATCTGTGATCTACCCCCTCCCATTAGACCCTCCTTGTTAATGAAAATGGGTCGTGCATTGTGGAGTTAGCCCCCAGTTATTAGTATGATAAATGTCTCTGCAAATCATGACCCAACATGTAACTCTGACATTCTTTCCGCCCCCTCTTCCGCAAGATTTCCCTGAGCCATGTTGGGTTCATTTTTAGTCTGCTTCAGTGCTGAGGTGTTGGGGGCCTCTGAGGCTTTGGCTCTCTGATTTGGTAGGAGTTGATTTTTCTCTGCGTTGATCTCCTTCCCCTTTGTGCTGGTATCTGGTTCACAGGAAAACATCACCCTTGCTTATTTTGCCATCTTCTTATAGGTATTAATCATATTACTTTAAATATTTGTCTTACAATTTCAATATTGAGAACATGTTTATGACTTTTCCCTTGTCAGCTTTTTCTTTTCTTTTTATGTATTGGTTATTTATCCTGGATATCAGCAGGGCCATATATAACAAAGATGGACTGTGGCTTCAGCCGAGTGGGTCAGCACTTGCCTAGCATGCATGCATGAGAACCTAGTGTCAATCCCCAATGCTGGAGAAAAACTGAAGTATCAAGCGGCTGAAATGGTACTCTGCTTGAGAACTGAAAAATGTGCCTGTATTGTGGGAAAAAAATGTACAGCACAATGAAGTTCTCTTATAGAGGCTTCTGAAGTTTGTTAGTTGTGGACTAATAAGCAGCATTCTTGTGTTTCTGCTGTATTTGTCTTTAGCTTTTATTAAGGTGACAAAGTGATGGATAACATGGAAAAGTCACTCTAGTTTTAAGGATCCTTTCCTTTTTTAAAATAAGCAATAGCCTGCTTGTTCTTTTTGTTATTATACTTATTATTTGTAGTTACTATATATTTTATTTATTATACTTATACCTATATTATTATATTTATTTTATTTTTATTTTTAATCTGTTGTATAATAATTACATCTATGATACATCTTGCTATTGCTTGTCAAGAAGGATTTCTCTGCTCTTATAACAGAATTTGCTTAACTAACATCTTTGAAAAGATTATCTGGAAAATGCAAAAAGATATGCAAGCACTCTAAAAATGCTAAAATCATTTCCCAGCGCATATTTTCTTCCTTCAACTGAGAAATTCCATATTTTCTTCCATGATTTGTCATCTTACTAAAAGGAACTATTTGAGTACTCATTAAATTTACCTCTTTTGGTTAATTGGAAACTCTGGTTCAATCAGCCACACTTTTTGTTCACCTTTCTGCCCACCAAAATAGCAGGACCACTGGAGGCTTATCTCAGACTTCCATTTAATTAAATAAAAAGCTTCTTGAACAACAGGTTACACGAGTTAAATTATCCTATGAATTCTCTGGTGTGTGTGTGTGTGTGTGTGTGTGTGTGTGTGTGTGTGCACACAAATGAATGAATAAATGACTTTTTAAAAGACTGTGACTTAATAAGGGATTTTATTCTTTGATAATAAAATACCCCCAAAAGAAAATTACAGTTACAATAAATAGATCAAACTATTACATTGTATAAAATAATACAGACATATCAATTATGTTTTATTAAATTCAATTGTATAACCTAAGATGATTTATTTTTCTGACAATGATAATGTAGGTTTTTATTTTTCTGAGTAAATGCATATTTTGGTATATTAGTACTCTGCATCATATATATTTACTCACACCAGAGTTTCTTACCTCTGCAAATGAATGCCAATTATGCCACTTTCAACTTACGCATTAGCTGTGCTTGGGGATTGAACCTGGGTTTGTAGATTTTGTAACCAATGGTCTAACTCTTCATCCATCTTCCTAACTCCCATAATATATTTTTTAAAGAGGTATTTAGGGGCTGGAGAGATGGCTTAGCAGTTAAGCGCTTGCCTGTGAAGCCTAAGGACCCCAGTTCAAGGCTTAATTTCCCAGGACCCACATTAGCCAGATGCACAAGGGGGTGCACACATCTGGAGTTCCTTTGTAGTGGCTGGAGGCCCTGGAGTGCCCATTCTCTCTCATTCTCTCTCTCTCTCTCCCTATCTCTCTCTCTCTTTCTCTCTCTCTCTCTCTCTCCCTCTCTCCCTCCCTCTTTCTCTCTCTGTCTGTTGCTCACAAATAAAATAAATAAAAAGGAAACAAACAAAAAAAAACTTGAAAAAAGAGTTATTTGGGTTGGTTCTAGTATTGGGCTGTTCAAAAAGTACTGATAAAAAATTCTTAGAGTAAGCCGGGCGTGGTGGCGCACGCCTTTAATCCCAGCACTCGGGAGGCAGAGGTAGGAGGATCGCCATGAGTTCAAGGCCACCCTGAGACTACAGAGTTAATTCCAGGTCAACCTGGACCAGAGTGAGACCCTACCTCGAAAAACCAAAAAAAAAAAAAAAAAAAAAAAAAAAATTCTTAGAGAAATCTTTCTGTGAAAAGTGATTTTATTAACACTTAGTAAATCACTATAAAAAGAATTTCTCAACAATATTTCAGTCATATGAAGTAACCAAAAGTTTATTTATATTCTTTAAAATGTCACATATGTTAAGAAACATTGACATTATTTATTTTAAGAAAAAAAGCTCATTATATACTGCTATTTATGTTAGAATCTGAAGTAATTACATATTTTTGATGAGACTGAGATAGCTTTATGGGGAAACCTCTGCAGAATCATTGTAACTTTAACAAAATAGAAATAATTCATAGCAACCACCAGATAATTTAGTTTTATGGAATATGCCTCTTAACTCTATGACAGACAGAGTCCTGACAGAAAACAAAACAGAAAAGGAAGAGAAGCTTGTTTCAGCTGACAGTAGAGATGGAACAGTCCATTATTGGGAAATCTAATGGAGTTTGTGTTGGTGTTGGTGTGTCTTGTAGCCGGTACTACAACCATCTCTCAACCAAAAACCAAAGTACTAGACAAGTAGGCAGGAAGCTGAGCTTGCCTGTGACCCTCAAGGCCATCCACATGTCCTACATATGCCAGCTAGGTCCCATGACCAAAAGTTCCATCAATTTCCCAAAGCTCTGCCATGAACTGGGGACCATGAGTTCAAACTCCATGTGGGTGATATTGAGCATACAAATGATAGTATTTATTTACAGAACCATGCAATTTTTTTCAGATATTGTTTTGTTAATATGCTAATTTGCTATATAGAAGCTGTGAAACATTGATCAATCTTGTTTCACTCTCAGTTTCAGATTCTGTTTGTTTAATTAGAAAACGAATGCTTACTGAACAAGTTAGCAACAAATCCATGTGACAACTATATTGCTTTTTGTTGTCAAAGTTGTAAACAGCATTTAGGTGAAAGGGATTAGAAAAGGTAGGGACCCTTTTCACAAACCATGTGAAATTTCATCAAGTAAATTAGAAAAAAAGAGGGATGTTACGTTCTTTCTGCTATGCCTTCTGTAACATTCCCTGAGTCCTGGCAGCTGTTACAAAAAGATCTCACTTAGTGCTAAACACTTTTAACTGTCATCTCAACATATCAGTGAGGTTGATTTTCCCTAGTAATCACCTCCCTCAGAGTAAAGAAGCTTTTCTCGTCAAAAGCGAGAGCAGCACTAACATAGTGGCACAACCATGACTATTTAAAAAGTGATTTGAGGGCTGGAGAGATGGCTTAGCTATTAAGCGCTTGCCTGTGAAGCCTAAGGACCCCGGTTCGCGGCTCGGTTCCCCAGGTCCCACGTTAGCCAGATGCACAAGGGGGCGCACGCGTCTGGAGTTCGTTTGCAGAGGCTGGAAGCCCTGGCGCGCCCATTCTCTCTATCTCCCTCTATCTGTCTTTCTCTCTGTGTCTGTCGCTCTCAAATAAATAAATAAAAATTAAAAAAAAAAAGTGATTTGATGGTCACAGTATATCCACTTAACCAAACGGCAGTGGTAGTTTCTCAGAAGATAGGGAAGTGATTTGAACATTGTATCCTGGACATGTGGTGGCTATTGCATTTATAATCTCACAGAGGTTATCATTTTCTGCACAATATGGGATATATTAACATGTCATAATAGATGAAGAGGAAAAGTCATATTTAAAAGTAATATAATAGTGTCTAGAGAGAGAGACAGAAAGTGATTATGATCAAAATAATTTGGGGCATAAAAGAATTGTCAATAGAAAAGTTGAAATAATTCATCTGTGAAGACATGGGTGTGATTCTGCTTATATCACTTAGGGAGTTATGGAAGACAGGCTTCTGGGTTTGTATAAAGTTTGAGTAATAGATCCAGTAATAATATTTGGGAATATAAGCAATATAACTCCCATTCAAACTGAACATTATTAATCTTGCTAAGTAACAATCTTAAGGAAACATCATAAGGATATGAAGTCTGTACTGTAGCAAACCTATAGTTACCTACTCTGAATTACATATGAATTTGAAAACATAAGGCATTGAATTAAATGCCAAAGTTTTAATATAGGGAATAGGATATGCAAATTAAATGTTTAACTACTAAATTGGTTGTACTCAATAAAGAGTCTATTAAAGAGCATGATAGTTGAGATTTCTCCTAAAGATTTTATTTTATTTACACAGTTTTCTAGTAGTTGTATAATGAAAATGTTATGCTGAAATCCTATTAATATATCTCTTAATTTTATGAGTTACATAGCTGGACTTATACAATGATATTTATTATAATAGATTTTTTAAATCAATCCCTCTTTTTTTTTAATTTTTACGGTTTACCTCTGGAAAAATGTTATGAGGCAACAAGTTGCACAACTGCCTACTTGATGTTAAAGGAAATAATCACCAAAAATCAGAAGAATTTATTCAATATGACAAGAACAAAAATTACCTGATTTAATATTTTTAATTGTAAAACGCATTGTATGCTTCTAAAGACCAAACTTAAGTTTCTAACCCTTTGTTGAAATTATTTCTGGGTGAAAATAGTGATATGCTATACAGTGTGCCAAGGCAAGACTCATGGTTTCAGCTCCACGTCTGACTTCCGATGAGGAAAATCTGTTAGCATGTGAACACTCCAGATTTCTTTTAGGTGTTGAGATAATGTCTTCTAAAGCATTTTAGAGTCTTAAATTTGAAAACTTCATGGACAGAAAAATGGTTTTATACAACCAAAGCTCTAGTGTTTTATTTTCTAGGAGGAATTACCAAATTATTATTCTTTCATCAATAACTAAATACATTCTTTTGTAATTCCAAAGCATTGCCCCTGCTGACAAGGACAATTGAACATAGTTAAAAAGGAGGCAGCTTTTATTTTCAGTTGGCAGCCAAAATAATGGTTTTTTACTCTTATTTATTTTTATTTAATCTATGAGGCTGATGGCTCCCTGGTGAGAGAATAATATGAATTCAGCAGTGAGGACATTGTTTTACCATTTCTTATAGTGAGCGTTGGCTTACTACATAGAATTCCCTCATGTCAGGCTGCAGGCAGTGTGAAGAAAAGTCTTTTGCAGCATGGATTTTGAATGCTGCTTCATTATTCAGATCCACCAGAGGTTCCAAGATGATCTGAAAATGCAATCCATCAGGAATATGTGGTCCAAAGAAGATAGGTCTCACTCTGGCACTATGTTGCATGTAAAATAAAGTGTTTATTTCATTTGGCCATACTAAAAATTATGAAAGAAATGTTCAGATTTCTTTTCTCTCTCTCTCTCTCTCTCTCTCTTTTAATGGCTTTTCAAGACAGGGTCTTGCCATAGTCCAGGCTGACCTGGCATTCACTATATAGTCTCAGGATGGCCTCAAACTATGGAGATCAAGCTAATTGGCAAAAGGCTAATTATTATACAGGCTAAGCCTCATCATCTGGTCTGTTGCAAACTCAGGATCTGTCTTATGATCTGACTGCCTGAAACTGAACAAAAGCTGGGAGCAGAGTCAGTTCTGGGAGCAGTAGAATACATCCCCTGACCCACCAGTAAATCATATTTTTGGATACTGTGTGTTCATTTTGTGTCTAGCCAAATATGGCTGGATGTTGTGTACATCAAATACATTTCTTTTTCTAAAACAAATAAATCACTAATGAACAATGACTCTTCCAAAAGGT
Source organism: Jaculus jaculus (assembly GCF_020740685.1). Taxonomy (NCBI): domain Eukaryota; kingdom Metazoa; phylum Chordata; class Mammalia; order Rodentia; family Dipodidae; genus Jaculus; species Jaculus jaculus. Next base: position 94,087,770 of record NC_059108.1, on the reverse strand, counting down.
TGAAGATGTTCCTCATCTTTACCTTGCTTTATCTTCACTGATATGATAATTTATTTGTGATGAATTACTATGTCCCTTTTAATGGATTAATTGTAATATTTTATCCTTGCTAAATACTTTCCATGTTTTCTCTACTGTGCTAACAAACAAGTTATTTCTATTTGCATATTATAAAATTGCATGGCAAGTATTTAATTACAAGGAATTCTGTGAAAATATTGTTTGACCATTATTTATGTGTTCTTATTCCTTTTATAATATGAAAATGTAAACTTACTGTGTTACTAATAAAAATATAGAGTCATCACGTAGGATACAAAGTAATTACATGGATACAATTTTGAGGCATGCAGGTGTATTCAATTTTAGCAAAATTGTATTTATTTATTATCTATTTATTTGCACATTTGTGTATACATGTGTTTGGGGGGTATGTCAGAGTCTCTTGCTGTTGAAAACTGTTCTCCATCTTGCCTTGTGGGGATGACTGGGGAATTGAACAACTGCCAGGGATGCTTTACACTCTAAAGCCACTCTTGGAAATAAAAGAAATTTAGTTGAATAGACAGAACTCAAACAAAGTGTTTTAGAACTTAATTAAAAAAAAACTGTATTATTTCTTTTTCCTTGTCACTGTGATAAATTGCCTGGCAAGAAAGAGGAAAGGCAAAGCCTATTATAGTTTGAGGGGCTTGAAGTCCACCATGAAAAGCATGAAGCAGTGGTGCTCATTGTGCAGTTATAAAGGAAGCAAAGACAGATTGAGTGCTGATGTGCATGTCTTATTCTTCATTTTCTTCAGTTCTGAGGACAGAGCTCATGGAATGGTGCTTCCCATGGTTGGGGGGGGGGGCTCTTCTCACCTCCATTAACCTAACCTAGAAACTCCCTCACAGACATGCCTAGAAATTGTTCTCTTCAGTGATTCTGTAAACTGCAAAGTAGACAATATTAACTATTTCAGAGGTAAAGATTTTACATATGGATTTACCTTGCATGAAACTTCTGCCAAGACTGCTTCCAATGGAAAGAGGCATCTATTAACAGAGCAAAAGAAATTTATGTAAACTTCCCTCCAAGAAGGAGCCTGACAATAACAAGACAATGACAGTGAGGCATTTGAACTGGCATTCAGGACTCTGCTGCTCATGTACAGCGCAGGCCTCCAGGGAGGACAGCAGACAAGCAGGTTGCTGATGTTTCTACCATCCAGAGTCCCAGTGAAGCTACTGACTTGACTACCCCACTCCCTCCTCTTGCACAGCTGAGACTGGAAGCTTTCTAAAGCAGCTTTAGGCCATAAGAGGCTTAAATCCTTCACATTTTGTATTACTTTAAATAAATGGTTATTGTTCAATTGAAAAGGTAAACACTAGAGATTATATTCATATGTATGCATTTAATTTTCAGTCAATTGATTTTATTTATTTTTTGTTAAATTTTGTGCCCTTATTCATGAACAGAACTGTATTAAGCACTACAATATTATTGTATGTTAAGTAACACCTATGATTAATTAATGTTTGATATTATAAAATAGCCCTCAAAAACTTTGTCATTTTCAGGCTGGAAAGATGTCTTAGCCATTGAGGCACTAGCTGGCAAAGACAAAGAACTCAGGTTTGATTCCCTAGTAATCACATAAAGCCAGATGCACAAGCTGGCACGTGTGTCTGGAGTTTGTTTGCAGTGGCTGGAGGCCTTAGCATGCCCATTCTCTCTTTATCTGTATTTCTTCTCTCTCTCCCTTATAAATAAATAAATTAAATATTTTTAAAAAATGTTTGTCGATTTTCAAGGCTACAAGGAAAGGACTTCTTTGCTATTTACCCACAATTCCCTTAGAATCTCTTCAGGGAAGAATAATAAACCTAATGTATGTTACTGAAAGCTGTGGATCTATTGACCAACTTTAGGACCAAAACTTTGCTATTTGTCCACAATTTTCATGAGCTCTTTTCAGAAAAGGATTCATTGACTTTAAGGCACATTGACTATTGTATAAAAATTACGGTGTCATGAAGAAGCAAGGTAGAAACTACTTGTCTTATTATTAATGTTAAAGACTCCTTGACTTTTAAAATTCTGTCTCATTTATTTTCTGCATATATAATTTAGTAACCTGCTTGGGTATATTAAAATGTATTTCAACTTCTGATATTGTTAACAAGCATGTCCATCCTGACTTGTTATGTGTACAGGAAAATATACTGTATATTACTGTGGGCTATCAACCTGTTTAATGCCAAAAGTTTGTTATTTACTTGCAATTTCCTTAATGTCTCTTTATAAAATACATTGTTTGCCTTAATCTACAGGGGTGAAAATATAGAATATCTAGTAGAAGTGGCAAGAGCAAGAAAACCCTGTACTGACTGCTGACTGAGATCATCTCCCCTCTGCAGCACCTGCCAGTATTTTCTTTGGGGTGATGACAATGAAAACCAAAGCTGCTGGAGACATCTTCACTTACTCCAAAATGAGTGGAGTGGTAAAGATTCTAATAACCTTTATGAAACAGAAAAAGATGGGCCTGAACAATAACTCCTATAATTGCAAACACCCTGAAGTTCCATCAGTTTTGAAACTTTCTCAATCTCAAAGAAAAACCTAAATCAACCATTCCTCTACCACAAGTCCTTCTTAGGAAGTCAACCATGGACTATCATCCAGTGCTCTTGCTAAGGCATCTCACTTTCACTTCTTGGAAGTCATTAGGAAGGGCAGTTTGCAAGTGTTTTATATGGAAAGAAGCACATCATGTAAGAATGTGAAGCTCCCTTTCCTGGTGGTCCTTCACACCTCATTGCACACTGCTGACAAAATACTTTATTCCAGACTCCACCCATGATGGAAAGTCATTCTATTATCTCTAGTGGGAATGCTGCTGTCTAGAACAATGGGTATACTTCCATACTGCTGCAGTAAACAGAGCCTAGGGTTACCTACACTCTCTAAACGTCATTTATAAAACATCAAGCTAGAGAATATTTAGCTGGACTTGTAGGAACACAGTGCCTTTACTGACTTTGGAGACTTCAAGGAAAATATTGAAAATAATAATATGGCATCCACCTTCTATGACTGCTTGAGTGTCTTGTACTTAAGATGCTTCCTAACAGCTGTATGATAGCCAGTGGGCTGGTACAACTTGGGCTCCAGCTGTGGAATATTGCTGCTATAGTTACATTCATATTGCTGGTACAAAACATCTGCCCCAAAGCATCTGATAGGAGGAAATGTCGTGTTATGGCTTATTGTTTTGAGAGGAAGCTTCATGACAGAAGGCAAAAGCATGGCATGAACAAAGGGTACATATCACCTCTGCCCCAACAGGTGAAAAATAGCAGCAAGAAAGTGAGCTGGGCTCTGACAAAGGGAGCCAGATGTAATATCTCTAAACATACCCACAGAAACCCATATCCTTCAGCAAGCTTCTACCTCAAAAATTTATACCAGCTAGGAACCAAACATTCAGATTACATAAGTTTATGGGGAACATGTGGTTCAAACCACCACACACATACTGCATAATTAGCCTGTTTTATAAACAGAACACAGCTGATATGTATGACAGCATTCTGAACAAGGCCTTCCTCTTGAAACCAAACATTAAAATCTATTCAACATAACTCCTAGAAGGCCTCCTAGATAAAACAGGACAAAAGAGGCTGGGGACAAAGATAGCTTTATGAAGATTAATGATTATGTCTTCTCTTTAATTAACTAGGATGATATCATTATTGAGGACATTGAATCCCCTTCTAACTCAAAGGTGAGTGGAGCCATCAACCTGTGTGATCCTCAATTTACTGAAGAGTCAGTTCTTAGCCCCATGGACAAGTCTTCAAACCACCTCTTCATCACAACCAGTGTCAGGGAAGCCTCAGATACCTTCTTGACCTCATCCTTGCCTACCATCGATTGGTTCCTCTGAACAGTCTTGTGTTTTGAAGGATTTTCTCTGTGCTTTTAATGTTGGAGTTAGTCTTTTGGTGAAGCTGCCAACTGACAGAAATCGTAGAGAACTTGCACAACTCTAGAAGCTTGACAAACCTGTCACACAGATTTCTGGAGCACATCTTCTTCTCAGTGAATTCATTGTTATTCTACCAACACAGGGCTAGCTTTGAACTGAGCATCAGACTATTGCCTTAGTCAGATACCATAGTCTTGTTAGGAGAGTGACACAATGTAAGAAGGATCTTCTGAAAGTTTCCCTGGACTGTGGTTATCATTATTTTGAAATGTGCCTTTTTTATGATATCATGTTAGATTCAAACCTTTTTTCTATTAAACAGTCTTTTCATTTTCTCTTTCCCTTGTATATTCACTGTATGAACAGTGATGTGAATTTGGGATGCCTGATTACAGATGGTTTTGGTATCAGCATTACACATGGAACACTCTGATGTAGGACACTGTTTGTTCCACATGTGGAAGATACATTTGTGTGTATATATTGTATGAGATAGAGTAAATAATAGCTAAATAACTAAAATTTATTGAAGTGGTCTTGTGATGATTTGTATGCAGGGGCTTAAAGAAAGCATTGCTGGAAAAAAAAAATCTATATTTAGAAAGGGATTTTATGGGCCAATGGCCCAGTCATTGGTCAAAACTCCCGGTGTTTTCATTGTTTAAGATGTCATCTACAAATTGGGCATTAATTATGTCTTCTTGAATTCCTGATATTTGCATATGTTGCATATTCTTTAGAAATTGGCACATTGAATATTAACACTAGCATATATAAACTTACAGGCTTATTTGTGAACTACCAATTACTGCATTGTAACTAACATAATTTTCAATATGTACAACCTATTTTTCTACCACACAACTCTTCTATTTCTTTCTTTTTTTTATTTTTATATTTTAGTTAGAAATAAACCCTGTAAAGGCCTAGAAAAAAAAAAAGAAAGAAATCCCTACATCTAAATGACTCTAAGATGAAGCATCCACGTTGTCATGCTGGCACGTTGGGGTGGCACGTTATGAAGACTTTCATTTTTCCCTTAACATAGCATGTTTGCCTTTCATTCATGTGATTTGCAAGAATATTCTTCCCACAGAACATTTTGTCAACTTTGATGTACACTGACTGTGAAATTTATCTTGAAGTAGCAAGCTATGATGTTATAACATGGTAAGCATCTTCTTCTTTGAAAGGAATATGCAAGAAACTTACCACACAGAAAATCTTATTAAAAGTAGAAAAGCTTTACTCATTGACTCAATATGATAATTTTAAGTTTTTTTTTTTCTTTTCTTTCTTGGCCTACAAAAAAATTATTATATAGCAGTATAAAATAAAATGTAATGTATATAAAAGCTTGAAGTTTTTAATAATCTTGAATATCGGGAGCTTAATTGTATATAACTTGCTGATTAATAAGAAGAGATCTTGTTCAGAAATATTCTTGTGTGGTACAAACCTGTCAGTTTTGTGGAAGTGCTTCACCATCATGCTGGTATTCTTTTATTCCTTTTGTTATATTTGATATCACAAGCACTGATTCCCAAATTGCCCACCTCTTCCCATAACATAAAGCAATTCCTAAGCTTTCTTATAAAAATAATTTACATTTCTAATGTTCCAAATTGAAGGAGCTAGTCCCAAGCCCACACTATTATATTAAACCTTGTATGGAAATGTCATTACTCATTTTGTCTTTTGATCACAACCTGAGCCAGCCAGCTAACTACTGTATTCTGAATTCACTTCTATGCTTAGATGGCCACTTCCAGCATGAAAATATTCACAGCAGGTACTCAGGTTGCTTCCCTTGGGCTGATCATGCTTGTCTCAGTCAGTACCACTTTGTCCTACTTATAAATGTATCCCTATTTCCTTAATTTTCCTCAATTCACTTAAGATCATCTACAAACCCAGCCTAGTGTTTAGGACTTCAGTGGCATGGGAACAATATGTTCTCAACAGTTCACTGCTCCTTTGTAACACACACACACACACACACACACACACACACACACACACACATTGTATTTTGGAAGTTACTCCTTGCCAAATGATGGGTGGGTCTCACTTTTGCATTGCTCTTGCCACCTAACTGCAAGGCAGAGCTTCTGTTTTCTTTTCAAACATAAACCTCAGGTCCAACTGTGGTTGCTTATGCAATTTGGTCCCCTGTAATTATTTGTGGCCAAGAGAAGCAGGGGCCAGTCCAAACCTGCAACCAACAGGTCTTCATTTCACACCACTGACACTATTATGTTGAAAAATATTCATTATCATTTATAAGATAATGTCATAGAATCATGACTTGTTCAATATAATTTATACTTAGGGAAACTAGTAAAGCATTCTACCTCAGATTTTAGGGGGTGAATAACAGATATGGTATGTATGAACAAACTTAAGTTAATATTAATGTAATTTTAAACTATTTTCTCAAAGTAATAACCAAAACCTTACTAATGATTATAAACAATCACTGTAGGTCTATAGTTTGATATGTTCTAGTGCTAAATTTATCTACTAGGTAACTCAAATTTTGGTCTGATTACACATAACAAAATAACTAGAATATAAAAAGTTATTTGAAAAAAGTCTTTAAAATTGAAAAGACTTGAACCTGGTTTTCCCTTTAGAGATAAGAAAATGTGTGGCAAAACTTGTGAAGGAAAATTTCAGGAAAATTCCTTACTAAAGGCACAAGTGTCCTTTCACACATTAATCTTCAAATCTTTTAATGCTGACACAGATCTTAACCAGCCAATGCTTCTTTCCTGAGTGACTTATTGATTGGCAGCAAACAAACCTCTTCAGATAAATTCCAGTGGCAGATTCAGTCTCAGCACTACTGCTTAGCTTATAAAACTGTGTTTTTATTGTTTAAGTGAAATTTTACCAGTACGATACTCCAAAGAAAACATGCCATGCAAGGCAAACCTGAGGGTAGAAGGGGTCATGCATTAAATGAGCTAAGAAAAATACGGGTCAAAACAAAATGAGTGTAGAGATTGACCCTGCAGTTGGACATATGTAAATTCATCTCAGTTATACAAAATTTTATAAATGATTACGAAAGAGTTTCATATGGCTTTTTTCAGTATTCTACTTTTTTATTAATTAGTTTTGTACTCAGCAAATGCAGTCAATTTGGTACCATTGTTAGGCTCATCCATGTCCTACCTTCTCCCCCAGCCCCTCCTTGTTGAGGTATATGGGTCATGCATTCTGGAGTTAGCCCATAGTTATGGGTAGGATAAATGTCTCCACATATCATGACCCCACATGTGGCTCTGACATTCTTTCCACCCCCTCATCCACAAAATTTCCCTGAGCCATGCTGGGTTCATTTTTGCTCTGCTTCAGTGCTGAGGTGTTGGGGGCCTCTGGGTCTCTGGAAATCTGATTTGTTAGGAGTTGTAGTGGCACACTCTGGTAGGATATTGCTGAAGAGGCGGAGCCAGGAGGATCAGGACTTTTGTGTTTTTTAATATTTATTTATTTTTAATTACTTGTGAGGGAGAGAGAGAGAATGGGCATGTCAGGAACTTTAGCCACTGCAAATAAATGCATGCACCACCACCTTATGCACCTGGTTTTCATGGGTACTGGGGAATTGAACCTGCGTCTTTAGAGTTCACAGGCAAGTACCTTAAGAACTAAACCATCTCTCTAGTCCTTGTATTTATTTTTAGTAAAATGGGGAGTTATTGGAGAGTAGAAACTTACAGGTATAAATGTATTTACAAAAATGCTAGTAGCTTTGCAAATTTAAATTAAAGCAGAAAGGCAATATTTGTGTTGATATATTAAACCATTTCATTGAACCTTTCCTTAGTAAATCTAGGAACTTTCTTAGGCCAAGAAATTACACTTAATTCGTGCAATATAATTGCCTTCAAATTTATTTCTAAAATATATAATAACTTGATTAGGAAAGTATGAAAATACACAAAAGTGTTAATGTGGACTATTCTGGTTGTCTATGAAATATTTTAAATTATATTTGAATGCTACACAGTTTCTAATACCTAATTATTCTAAAATTAGGTGATTTACATCTAGCTTTTCTTCTAACTCCCTTCTGCTATCTTGAATACTTTACAACTACATTACCCTTAACTATGTCAATCATTTCACTGCCCAAATGCAATCTGGCATTTTGGTTGTGTTGTTATTTTTTTCTTGCTATTTGTTTGTTCCTGAAATTGAACAAGGGCTGCCTGCATATACCTCAAGTCTCTAAAATACAATGTGAGATAAAATAATTTGTCCACTCAAGAAAATATAACTTTGAGGGCTGGAGAGATGCCTTAGTACTTAAGGCAGTTGCCTGCAAAGCCTAAGGACCCAGGTTCAATTCCCCAAACTCCCATAAGCCAGATGCATGCATCTGGAATTGGTTTGTAGTGGCTCAAGGCCCTGGCACACCCATTCTCTTCCTATCTGCTTTTTTTTTTATCTATCTCAAATAAATAATATTTTAAGGAAATAAAATAACAGAAAATACAATTTTATAAATAGTGAATCCAAGAATCCCTAGAGCTCTGGCTAGACCAGAAACTCGAAGAAAAATCTTAATCTTTATTTCACTTGAGTCAATGCTGAGATGCTTACCCAATCCACTGTTAACACAGGAGGATATCATTCTGTTTCTATGGAAACCACTTTACAAAAGACATTTTACTTTTTATTTATTTATTTGTTTGAGAGAAGAATAAAAGAGAAAGAAGGTGCTAAGCCATCTCTCCAGCCTGCAAACCACTTTTAAATATAATGTATATGTTTCTGAAAATATTAGTATTTAGAAATATCTGATAAGAGAAAGAAGGGTTCATTGACTAATTATAAATTATAAGATTTATCTGTAAGTAATATATTCAACCTCAGTAATGACATAAAATGATAAAAATATATACACATACATATATCATCCACACATATACTTTTAAACTGGATTTCCCCAAAGTAGACTCTGAAAAAGGAATATATATGTATGCTGATTATTTAGCCTAATTCCATGAAACATTGATAGCTGAAAAATAAGTGAGATTAGGGGCTGGAGAGGTGGCTTAGCAGTTAAGGTGCTTACCTGTGATGCCTAAGGACTCATGTTGGACTTTCCAGGTCCGATGTAAGCCAGATGTGACACAAATTTTCAAAGTCTCACATGCAACCAAGGAAGACCACATGTCTGGAGTTTGATTGCTGTGGCTAGAGGCCCTGGGATGTCAACTCTCTCTTTCTCTCTCCAAAAAAACAAAATGCCAATCAGTTGGGTTTGCCTCAAAAAAAAAAAAAATAGTGACATTAGAATTTCTTATGTACAGGATAATTTCATCTGAAAATAATGTCTGGTGTTGTTTATCATTCTTCTATGATCTGAGTAACTTTTATTTCTATCCATTATCTGGTAACAGTGGATAGATAATCAAGTAGAGGGCAGAATTGAGGCTGTACAAATGGATATCCTAGCTCTATTAGAATATCAGAGACAAAAATTATTGCATTATTAGTTATGACATAAGCTGTAAAAGTTTTGTAGATACCTGTGATGGTTAATCTAGACTGTCAATTTAGATTAAGAAACAAGAATCAAGAATTAGGCATGTCTGTGGACAGGTCTATAAGGGTATTTTTGGAATTGGTTGTGAAGACCCCCACCCACCCAAATTAGGTGGCTCCTTCTAGCTGAAGGCCAGACAGACAGAGGTCTAAGGGAAGATCAGTTCTGTGCTTGCTTCTTGCTGATCAATGCTTCTATCCTGTGGCTGCCATCCTACATTGAGATTAGAACCAAGGTTCTTTAAGCTACAAACTGTGACTGAATGCCAGAGACTCTCCAGAAATCCTCCAGGTCCTTTGTGTCAGATTGGAACTGCTGGGGAACTGAACCCTGGGCCAGCAGGCTTTGCCAGCAAGCTCCTGAAACCACTGAGCAACCTCCAGTCCTCTTTCATCTACTATTTAAGAGAAAATAACATTTTTTTTTCAAGAGCCAGAACTACTAGGTATGTTTTTTTTCCTAGTAATGCCTCAAGATACTATTTTCAACTACCTGAGAGTCACTCTCTGAGATAGGATCAGTGTGCTCTCAGACACTTGAAAGTGGACACCTATTCCCCACAATAATGACTCTGAGCTGTATCCAGTCATTTCTTAGAGCTCGTTCTGCCTCTTTGTTTGATTGTCTTATTTTTGTTTTGCCCTAAATCACCTTCCACTTTATAGTTAAAGACAGCTACCAGCAGTTGTTATGGTTACATTCTTCCTATCACTTATTCAACTGCTGTAAGAAGAGGAAGAAAGAGAGGATTTAAAACAGGAAGGAGACAGTAATGGGGAAAGTAAAAGAAATAGAGTTAATATCTCTTAAGAAAACTCCTTTGTTACTTAAATTATTTTGAATGTGTCATAATTTATAAATACAAATATAAAGTGGATGAAAGAAGAGGATAGAAATAAGGCTGTTTCTGACTTAGGGCCTTTGATTTCCCAGAGAAACCAGAGTAACAATGGGTGACAGACTTCAGATAAATTGTGAAATAGTCTGGAAGAAGGATAGGAAATCGAATGAAACATGTCTGAGATAATATTGTAATAAGTAAATCAAAAACTAACCCATTGTCAAATTCTGTGTAAATATTCTAATGTCCTGAAAGTTGTTCAAGTAATTTCCACAGTTTTATTGGTTTTTAAATGAATCTTCTAAACCCAGAGTCCTGTCAATTTTAGTTTTAGGATCAATCCCACACACTACATGTTGAAAATAGTAGTTCTGAGCAATGCAGTATCGAACATGACAGGATTTATGAAATTGCTAGATTCTATCAAGATTTGTGCCTGGAGGCTAAAGACCAGAACCTGAAATCTGATACATATCAATCCTGGGCCGGAAACATTAATGTGCTGTGTGACCTCAGTGTTCTTGTCCTCTGGTAGAACGATAATTGCCACAGAAACTTCCACTTGTACTAGAGTGGAAAGTACATGTCATAATCTAAACTGCAAACATGGGTGAATGAATCAGTTAAAAAAGTTGCAGAAGGAATTAACACTTCAAAATTTTAGCCAGAAATTAAGGATACTTTTTTTTTAATTCAGCACTATTTCTATGTGGAAATCAAAAATAAATAAATCTGAATGGCCTAGGAATGGATGTCACCGTGACCATCTGTGCACCGATTCCCTCTATCAAGGATTAGGAAATACTTCTTGTCAGAATTTTTTATTTTGTCCTCAGGCCAATTAGCAACAAATTGGCTTTTAACACAATTGAGTGCAAGCCAGCTAGATTTCAGTCAAGTTGGGGAAGCAAGACCACTAGAAGATAGTGGATGAAGAGGTGATGTCATGGGCTGGAGAGATGGCTTAGTGGTTAAGTGCTTGCCTGTGAAACCTAAGGACCCCGGTTTGAGGCTCGGTTCCCCAGGATCCATGTTAGCCAGATGTGCAAGGGGGTGCACGCATCTGGAGTTGGTGCACCCATTCTCTCTCTCTCTCTCTCTCTCTCTCTCTCTCTCTCTCTCTCTCTCTCTCTTTCTGTATCTGTCTTTCTCTTTCTGTCTGTTGCTCTCAAATAAATAAATAAATAAGTGAACAAAAAAAATTTTAAAAAGAGGTGATGTCAGTAAGTTGGGGATCATTTCAATTTAGAAGGCTTTGACAAAGACCACATGATTACTCATCCCAATATTCATAAGGAAAATCATTTGTAATCTTTGTGTAAGGTTCATATTTGTGAATTACCATGTTATACTCATAAATAATGTTGAAGTAAGTTGTGACATAATATGTGTGTTTGAGTAGACTGAGGAAGAGTAAGACTTTTTCCATGATGAATTGTTAATAGCATGCCTAAAGAACAGGCAGAGCTCAAACATGTTGCATTTCTACAGAAAATCAGCAAGTGCTGGCTTCTTTATGCTCTTTTCAGAGGCATCTTGTTTTAGAAATTGTTTTATCAGTGTGGATCTTTTCCATGGATGAATACTCTTTTTTTTTTTTTTTTTCCTTGTCGGAATACTGTTCTCTAGAGAAGAAATACCAATGTTGTCGCTTTGCTTTTATGCTTTCACAGGTGCAAAGGATTTTGATATAATTCCATGTTTTGTGAGGGTAGGTAGGTAACTTCCAAGGACCTGTCTTCAATTTTACTGAACTTCCATCAACTCCATATACTGTTTTTACTGTTAGAGTGTGTGTTTTGAATGCCATAAACCAGGGCTCTTCAATAGTTTGTTGTTTTGTCTTGGAATATCCATATTTTTGAATTGATATAGAATTATACATATCTTAGATGGTTTTTGGCTTTGAGATACTGATAATTTCAATACAATTCAATTAATATTTGAAATTTTTTTTTAGTTTACAAAATAAGATTTTATTTTCCCCTTTTTAACCTGCTGATTATATAAATGAAGAAGAGAATACAAAAAAAAAAAAAACAAAAAAACCAGTATGTTGAAAGCTAAGTGCAGGGAGGTATAACAAGCTTTTCTGCTCAGTCTAACAACTTACATATTTCAGTACTTACAAAAATATTTTTTAAAATACTGCATACAATGTTGCTTAAAGCTTCCAATTTTAAATCCACCAAAATAAAGTATATATCACTTAATTTTTAGTAAATTTGGGAGAGAGAATTATTCACTTAGTTTATTATATTTATAAAAGAAATAAAATTAAACTTCTGGAAAGAAGTATTTCACTGGATATCAAAAAATTTGTTTTGAGAGAAATGAACATACTGAAGGATGTGACACACAAACTGCAAAAGCCCATAATACTGTAATGGGGAAATTGGGTTCTTCTGGAACCCCTAGCCCTGAGTTCATATTTTCAAACTAACCAAAGAATTGGCAATTCCAGATTCAAGAGAATGATTTTTAAAATGCTACAATTTATTTAGATTTTACAAAGGAGTGTGGAGAGGGGAAGGCTGAGCGGTAAGGGGAGATAAAGTGGGGAGAAGAGAAGTACACCATATGGAGCCCAAAAGCCCATGTGGGCCACGTGTAGATCAGGAGTCCATGTGACCAGATGCAGATCTGGGAATAAAAGCATGGAAAGAAAAGAGATAAGAAAGTTCAAGGAGCTCCTGTCAACTGGGGCACTGGAAGGGATAAAGAACCCTCCCTGGACTTCCGGTTAAGATGGCGGCGTAGGTACCACGCCAAAGCAGCCTAGGGGGGGAAAAGAACAAAAAAACTCAGCAAAATACACACTTTTACTAAAAAGTGAGGTGTATAGGAAAATGAGGCTGCAGCGGAGAAGTAGAAGAGTTATAGAGCATTCAGAGCCCGCACAGGCGGGAAAAGGGGCTCCGGCAGCTCGGCCAACCCCCGCAGCCGCGGCGCAGCAGAAAGCCGCCAGACTCTCGGCTCGAGCCGCAGGAAAAGCCAGGTGCGGGATTTTCCCCTCACACCGCGCTCTCCGCAACTCGGGAAACGTCAGGGGAGAGCGGCAGCGAGCAGCGGAGGAGAAGACCGCGAAATAGAAGAACACGTGGACAATCGAGACAACCAGAGCAGCCGTGGCTCCCTCCCCTCCCCCACAGCCTGAACCCAGCTCCAGGAAACACAGCAGCGGCCCGGGACCGGCCACGCCAACTTGGGCTGACAGTGGGACCCAAGCAGGAGCAGAGTTCGGCAGCAACTTCAGCGGATCCAGCACCGGTACCAGCGGCCCCAGCAGCAGCAGACCCAGGAGCGGCAGCGGCGGCAGATCCCGCAGCAGCAGCTTCGGGGGGAGCAGCGGCGGTGGACATGGCAGCGGCAGCTTCAGCAGTGGTGGTGGCTCCGGTGGTGGCAGCTACGGCAGCAGCAGAGGCAGCAGCAGCGGCTCGGTTTGCCCCGTAGGAAAAGCAAGTGCCCAGCTCCAGAAATCAGAACAGCAGCCCGACGACCCAGGCAGCAACATGACTGAGACCAAAATCACCCAAGGTAACTGGGATTGCACCAGGGAAGGGTCTCACTTGGTCACAAGCTGACTGGGATCCCTCAACAGACCAGAAATCTAAACCTCTTTGTTGATAGAGGATCTGGTCATTATAATAACTACTCTTGCATACATACTCGGGGCTGTTTTTGATTGAATGTGTACAGTGTTTAGTTAAATTTTAGAATCTACCTGTATTTTATTCCACTCAGCCTGCTTGAATACTCCTATAGCAGGGAAACTCAACCCCTAAGAACATCTTTGTAGATACTCTGAGAGTCTTAAGAGCCACACCTAATACCTTAAGGTCCTACCCTGAAAATATATTACATCAAATCAATTGATACAGCTAAGAATACACAGCTAGCTAGAAAATCCAAGCATTAACTTAATCCAAGATGAAAAAATATATATATTATAACACAAGAAACACTAAAAAGCAAGACGATATAAATCCACCTAAAAGTATTAATGCATCAGAAATGTCCCCCAGTGAGAAAGAGTTAGAGGAAGTGCCTGAGAAAGAGTTCAAAAGAATAATTATAAATATGTTCAAAGAGGTCAAAGAACACATGAAAACAATCAAAGAAGAAATCAAAGAGGAAATCAAAGGAATCAAAGAGGAAGGATACCAATTTAATGAAATAAAGAAGGCAATACAAGACAAAAATAGGGAAATAGAAATAATAAAGAAAAACCAGTCAGAATTATTAGCAATGAAGAACACAGTTAATGAAATAAAAAACTCTGTAGAAAATCTCACCAGTAGGATGGACGAGGGAGAGGACAGAATATCTAAGCTAGAAGACCAGGTGGCAGACCTAATGCAGTCCAACAAAGAGAAAGACAAACTTATAGAAAAGTATGAATGGGAATTTCAAGATATTCGGGACACTATGAAAAGATCAAATATAAGAATTCAGGGCATAGTAGAAGGAGAAGAACTCCACCCCAGAGGCTTAGTAGGCATCTTCAACAAAATCATAGAGGAAAATTTCCCCCAAATTGGGAAAGAGGTGCCAATACAGATACAGGAAGCCTTTAGAACCCCAGCCAGACAAAACCCAGAAAGAACCTCTCCTCACCATATTATAATCAAACTTCCAAACACACACACCAAAGAAAAAATATTGAAAGCAGTTAGAGAGAAAAATCAAGTTACCTACAAAAGCAAGCCCATCAGGATTACCGCAGATTATTCAACACAAACTTTTAAAGCCAGAAGGGCTTGGAGTGATATATTCCAAGTTCTGAAAGATAACAACTGTCAACCAAGGTTACTTTATCCTGCAAAGTTATACATTCAAATAGATGGAGAAATAAAGATATTCCATGACAAAAGCAGGTTAAAGGAGTATTTGAAGACAAAACCAGCTCTACAGAAAATACTTGATAGAATCCTCCATGCTGAACAAAAGGAAAAGCACACATATAAGGAACTTAGAAAAAACAAGCTATACTCAAATACCAGTTAAAAGAAGAGAGCACAGGTAGAACTAGAAACACACACACACACAAAAATGGCAAACATAAATACACACCTTTCAATAATATCTCTTAATATCAACGGTCTCAATGCCCCAACGAAAAAGACATAGATTTGCAGACTGGGTTAAAAAGCAGGATCCTACAATTTGTTGTCTCCAAGAAACTCACCTTTCTACAAAGGATAGACATTATCTTAGGGTGAAAGGTTGGAAGACGGTGTTTCAAGCAAATGGGCCTAGAAAACAAGCAGGGGTTGCTATCCTAATATCAGACAGGGTAGACTTTAGTCCGACGTTAGTCAAGAAAGATAAGGAAGGTCACTTTATATTGATTAAGGGCACACTCCAACAGGAGGACATTACAATCCTAAACATATATGCACCTAACATGGGGGCTCCCAAATTCGTCAAACAAACACTATTAGAACTAAGGTCACAGATAACACCAAACACAGTGGTGGTGAGTGACTTTAACACCCCACTCTCATCAATTGACAGGTCATCCAGGGAAAGAATAAACAGAGAGGCATCTGGACTAAATGAGGTCATAGAAGGAATGGACCTAACAGATATATACAGGACATTTCATCCAAAGGCTGCAGAATATACATTCTTTTCAGCAGCACATGGAACATTCTCTAAAATAGACCATATATTAGGACACAAAGCAAATCTTAACAAATTCAGGAAAATTGAAATAATTCCTTGCATTCTATCTGACCACAATGGAATTAAACTACAAATCAGTAGCAAGAAAGGCTATAGAGCATACACAAAATCATGGAAACTAAACAATACACTACTAAATGATGAGTGGGTCAATGAAGAAATCAAAAAGGAAATCAAAAAATTTATAGAGTCAAATGATAATGAGAACACAACATACCAAAATCTCTGGGACACAATGAAGGCAGTTCTAAGAGGTAAATTTATAGCCTTAAGTGCCTATATTAAGAAATTAGAAAGGTCGCAAGTAAATGACCTAATGCTTTGCCTTAAAGCCTTGGAAAAAGAAGAACAAGGCAAACCAAAAATCAGTAGACGGGAAGAAATAATAAAGATTAGGGCAGAAATTAATGAAATAGAAACAAAAAGAACAATCCAAAGAATTAATGAAACAAAGAGTTGGTTCTTTGAAAGGATAAACAAGATTGATAAACCCTTAGCAAATCTGACCAAAAGAAAGAGAGAAGAGACACAAATTAATAAAATCAGAGATGAACAAGGTAACATCACAACAGATTACAGAGAAATTCAAAAAATCATAGGGACATACTATAAAAGCATATACTCCACAAACTATGAAAATCTGAAAGAAATGGATGATTTCCTTGATCTATATGACCTACCTAAATTAAATCAAAATGAGATTAATCACTTAAATAGACCTATAACAAACATGGAGATCCGAACAGTTATCAATAATCTCCCAACTAAAAAAAGCCCACGCCCGGATGGATTCACTGCTGAATTTTACCAGACTTTTAAGGAAGAGCTAACACCATTGCTTCTTAAGCTTTTCCAGGAAATAGAAAAAGAAGGAATTCTACCAAACTCTTTCTATGAGGCCAGCATCACCCTGATACCAAAACCAGGCAAAGATAGAACAAAAAAAGAAAATTACAGGCAATCTCCCTGATGAACATAGATGCAAAAATTCTCAACAAAATATTGGCAAACAGAATACAAGAGTATATCAAAAAGATCATTCACCCTGACCAAGTAGGCTTTATCCCAGAGATGCAGGGATGGTTCAACATACGCAAATCTATAAATTTAATACATTACATAAATGGGTTGAAGGACAAAAATCACATGATCATCTCATTAGATGCAGAGAAAGCATTTGAACAAAATCCAACATCCCTTCATGATAAAAGTCCTACAGAGACTGGGAATAGAAGGAACATATCTCAATATAATAAAGGCTATTTATGACAAGCCTACAGCCAACATATTACTAAATGGGGAAAAACTGGAAGCTTTTCCACTAAAATCAGGAACAAGACAAGGGTGTCCACTGTCCCCACTTCTATTTAATATAGTTTTGGAAGTCTTGGCCATAGCAATAAGGCAAGAGACACACA
The DNA here is from genome assembly GCF_020740685.1 of Jaculus jaculus. Classification (NCBI taxonomy): domain Eukaryota; kingdom Metazoa; phylum Chordata; class Mammalia; order Rodentia; family Dipodidae; genus Jaculus; species Jaculus jaculus. The sequence continues at coordinate 94,070,281 of NC_059108.1, read as the reverse complement.
TAAAAGGGATACAAATTGGAAAGGAAGAAATCAAGTTATCATTATTTGCAGATGACATGATTCTATACATAAAGGACCCTAAAGAGTCTACTAGCAAGCTGTTAGAGCTGATCAAAACCTACAGCAATGTAGCAGGATACAAAATAAATACACAGAAATCAGTAGCCTTCATATATGCTAACAACAAACACACAGAGGATGAAATCAGAGAATCACTCCCATTCACAATTGCATCAAAATAAAATAAAATACCTTGGAATAAACCTAACCAAGGAAGTAAAGAATCTATACAATGAGAACTTTAAAACACTCAAGTGAGAAATTGCAGAAGACACTAGAAAGTGGAGAAACATCCCTTGTTCCTGGATTGGAAGAATCAATATCGTGAAAATGGCAATCTTACCTAAAGCAATGTACACATTTAATGCAATCCCTATCAAAATTCCAAAGGCTTTCTTCATGGAAATAGAAAAAACAATCCAAAAATTCATTTGGAATCACAAAAAACCTCGAATATCTAAAATAATACTGAGCAACAAAAATGAGGCTGGTGGTATCACCATACCTGATTTTACCCTATACTACAGAGCCATAGTAACAAAAGCAGCATGGTACTGGCACAAAAACAGACATGTAGATCAGTGGAACAGAATAGAGGACCCAGATGTAAGCCCAAGTAGCTATAGCCACCTGATATTCGATAAAAATGCCAAAAATACTCATTGGAGAAGAGACAGCCTCTTCAGCAAATGGTGTTTTGAAAACTGGATATATATCTGCAGAAGGATGAAAATAGATTCTTCTCTCTCGCCATGCAGAAGAATTAAGTCCAAATGGATTAAAGACCTTAACATCAGACCGGAAACTTTGAAACTGCTAGAGGAAAAAGTAGGGGAAACCCTTCAACATATTGGTCTTGGCAAAGACTTTCTGAATACAACCCCAATTGCTCAGGCAATAAAACCACAGATTAACCACTGGGACCTAATGAAATTACAAAGATTTTGCACCACAAAGGACACAGTGAAAAAAGCAAAGAGGCAACCTACAGAATGGGAAAAAATCTTCGCCAGCTATATATCTGATAGAGGATTAATATCTAGGATATACAAAGAACTCAAAAAGTTAACTAATAAGGAATCAAACAAGCCAATCAAAAAATGGGCTATGGAGCTAAATAGAGAGTTCTCAAAGGAAGAAATACGAATGGCATATAAGCATCTTAAAAAATGTTCTACGTCAGTAGTCATCAGGGAAATGCAGATTAAAACTACATTGAGATTCCATCTCACTCCTGTCAGATTGGCCACCATCATGAAATCAAATGATCATAAATGTTGGTGGGGATATGGAAAAAAAGGAACCCTTCTACACTGCTGGTGGGAATGCAATCTGGTCCAGCCATTGTGGAAAACAGTGTGGAGGTTCCTAAAGCAGCTAGTGATTGATCTACCATATGACTCAGCTATAGCGCTCCTAGGCATATATCCAAAGGACTCATCTCATTTCCTTAGAAGTACATGCTCAACCATGTTTATTGCTGCTCAATTTATAATAGCTGGGAAATGGAACCAGCCTAGATGTCCCTCAACAGATGAGTGAATAGTGAAGATGTGGTACATTTATACAATGGAGTTCTACTCAGCGGTAAAGAAAAATGAAGTTATGAAATTTGCAGAAAAATGGATGGACCTGGAAAGTATTATACTAAGTCAGGTAACCCAGGCCCAGAAAGCCAAGCGCCACATGTTCTCTCTCATATGTGGATCCTAGCTACAGATGACTGGGCTTCTGCGTGAGAATGAAAATACTTAGTAGCAGAGGCCAGTAAGTTGAAAAGGAGACATAAAGGGTGGAGAAAGGAAGGGAGAGGATACTTAATAGGTTGATATTGTATATATGTAATTACAATTATTGTAATGGGGAGGTAATATGACAGAGAATGGAATTTCAAACGGGAAAGTGTGGGGGTTGGGAGGGAGGGAATTACCATGGGATATATTTTATAATCATGGAAAATGTTAATAAAAATGAAAAAAACGAAAAAAAATTAAAAAAAAAAAAGAAAAGTGCAGGTGTTAGCTGTCCCCAAATTGTGGAATTCCTTTGTCATCTAAAACTACCTTTTAAAAAAATTACTTTTAATAGCAGATATTTAAATTGTCCTATAGTAACCTATCAGATACTATTGGCTGACTGCAAATTCCTGATTTTGATATTAAAGAGTAATGTAATGGTCAAAAAAAAAAAAAAAAAAAAAAAAAAAGAACCCTCCCTGGGCTGGCTCTATCCAGGCCCAGCCCCACAGCTGGAATTTCCCAGATGATCAGAGAGGAAGTGCCTGCCCTAGCCTTTCAAAGATATTTATAGCTGTGGTGTGGTGGGCTGTCCTTTGGCCCAGGTGAACCAGGTGAACCAGCTGGCTGGTTAGGTCTATGGGCTGTCTCAGGAAGAGACTAACTGAACTTCACTAACCACTATGTTGAAATCACCTGAAAGACCTTTAGGAGGTGGGGTCCTGACTCTGTGGAAAAACAGTTCTTTGGAACTAGGCAAGAGATAAGAATAACTTTCTGGCCCTTTTTCTTTCAGGCGTCCAGTTACCCTAACCCTACCATCCCAACATTATACAGGATCATTGATATTTATCGAAGGATTATTTCTTATAAGAATCTTCATGGACTGGAGGGATGGGTTAGTGATTAAGGTGTTTGCTTGCAAAGCCAAAAGACTGAAGTTCGATTCTCCAGGACCCACGTTAGCCTAGCCAGATGCACAAGAGGTTGTAAGCATCTGGAGTTCATTTGCAGTAGCTGGAGGCCCTGGCACGCCCATTCCTTCTCTCTTTCTTTCTCTGTCAAATAAATAAAAAGATTTTTAAAAAAGAATCTTCACTATAGACAAATGTTATCATGTAAAAGTACAACAAATAAAACAGCTTTTAGGTAACAAACAATATTCATTGTAAATATTTGAATAATTTAAGTTTATACTCTTTTTAGGAAAATTAAAGATACAACCTGCCATGCAAACACCCATATCTCCCTGCAATTCCTTCCATGTGATTTATTTTTTTTGAGTCAGCTAGTTACTGTTTCTAGTGGAACATTTACAATCTTGACTCAATAAACTTTACTCCCTTCAGCTTGATATAGTTGTCATTTGTCTATAAAATAGTCATTTGGTCATATAAAATGATGATGTAGACTAGATATCAATAAACAGTTTTGTTTTTATTTTTTTTCTACAGTCATATATTAATCTCTTCGGGTTTATAGAGCATGCTATCTGTATTACTACTGTTCAATTCTCAGTAAATGAGACAAACAACCAAATTGGAAATGAAATGAACATGGCTGTATTTCAATAAAAAATTATTTACAGTCAAAGGCAGATAATCATATTTGATTTGTGTGATGTTATTTTCCCATGCTCAAATTCATGAATACAAACAAAAAAAAAAACCTTCTCTCTCTCTCTTTCTCTCTCTCTGCCTCTTTCTCTTTCTGTCACTCTCAAATAACTGAAAAATGAGCAAGAACTTTAAAAAAAAAAAAAAAGAATGTATTTGGGTTGGAGAGATGACTTAGTGGTTAAGTACTTGCCTGTGATGTCTAAGGATCCTGGTTTGGGTCTGATTCCCCAGGACCCACGTTAGCCAAATGCATAAGGGGGCGCACGCATCTGGGGTTCATTTGCAGTGGTTGGAGTCCCTCACATGCCCATTCTCTCCCCCTCTCTCTCTCTCTTTCTCTGCCTGTCACTCTCAAATAAATAAAAAAATAAACAAAATCATTTTCTAAAAAGTTAGAAAAATAACCCTTTTCTTATTTAGGGAAGATGAATGAATGAAGAAAGATATAGTAATAATAGTTCTGTATTAATGATAAAACCTCATCATACATGATTAGCACAAATTCTTTCACTGGTTCCCATGGTGACCCAAAGCACTCAGGAAGCATTTCCTTATATATTGTCTTTCATAGTCATGTCTTGAGTAACATTATTAAGAATGCTGTTTGGGGAATGTGGAAGCTCATAAACCAGTATTGTGTCAATGCAGTTGGTATGTGTTAGGTCAGGACAAGTTGGAGTTACAGCAGGAGAACAAAATGAATCATCCACATTCCTCAAGAAATTGCCCATCTCTTATCCCTCCCCTGCCTAACAAGGCTCCAAGTCTAGATTTACTGCCACCTTATCTCTCACCTGGTCTCACCCTATGGCTAATGTAAAGAGCAAAGAAATTCCTCCCCCCTTCTTCACCTTCCTTCAACTGAAGAGCTCTATAAAGCCCACTATCTGTAACCCCAATTTGACTGCTCCATTCTTAAGAGTCAGTCCTGGTAGCTTGTGTATTTTTCCCCTGAATAAAACTTCCATCTTTGCCTCAGAATGCTCTCCATGGCCCTTGGTCACTCCTGAACCTTACATCTGGTGCCATGACTTGGATAGGGAGCCTCTGGCTGCCCTCTTGGCTGGCCAGACCTCCTTTTTCCTGAACAGACCATCGAGCTACCATTCTACCCTCTGAAGGCCTGGGACCATCTCTGCCTGATACAGGTTCTCACACCCACCACAATTCGGCCTCACTGTTCTTTTCCCAGTCTCCTCTCTCCTTCTCAGTAAATGTTCTTCTCTCTTGGGTTGGCCTGTCTCTGGTTTCACACCTCCTCGTGGAAGCCATGCTGGCATGCCAGGCTACACTCCTCAGCTGCTAGGTCCCAACCCCAGATCTTCAGAAAGACGCACTCTAGGTACCTCATGTCTCTCACTCCCTGGTCTACCATACCCTAAGGAGCATCTTTCAGTTAGGTTGCACCATCTCAGACAACCCCTCTCCTGCCTTCCTCTCCCTCCTGAGCTCTCATCTTCCACTGCCAGCTGCTTTCATCTTCCACAGCCAGCAGCTTTCACCATGGGAAGCACAGTCACCTTCCTTGCCCACTAACAACAGGCTAAACAGCCAACAATTGTGATCTGCACAGCCTCTGCCCAAGTTGGAGGTGCAGGATCCATTCACCCTAATGGGCCTGGGAGTCATATTGGTGTTCTATGTAAACCAGCTTAAGTTCTGGTTTATTTTTCTCTCATCCTTGTTTTGCTCTTTCCCTGTCTCCTTATGAACTTAAAGCCTCTTCCACTCTTGAACAACATCTTATCTTTCTCTGTAACTCTGCCTGGCCACATCCATAAGCTGGACAATGGGTCCAAATAGACTGAAAATGATACTTTTGAGTTCCAGATTCTCACTGATTTAAAACAAACTTCTTCCAACGTACAGGCAAATGGTCCGAAGTACCCTATTTTTCACTCTGTTTGCAAGGCCTTCTCTCCGCTCTACCTGGCATTATTACCAAGTCCTAGCCAAGGTGTCAGAAATGCAGTTTCACTCAACCCTTCCCCATACTAGTCCTAACCCTCTGCTTTTGACCCTGGCACCATAGAAGACTTTGCCCCAACAGCTCCCTTAGCCTGTCCTGACACCCTGCCTGGTAATAAGGTTTGATTTTAATCTCCAGAGTTGTAAAAAACAATAGAAATTTAAAATGGGAATTCATAACTTCTGAATAAATGAATGAATGTGTGAATGAGAAATAGCTGTCTAGAGTCTATATGAAAAGTGCACTTGAAATGAATGTGTATATATGATATGTATGTGGCTCACAGCACAGAATGATTTCTGTTCTGAGCAGTGCCATTTCATTGTGGGGTTGTTTCCCACCAAGCCCACTGTAGTACTCAGCATAGCCAATTTTTCCTGAGTGTCCTCCAGAAGAAACATTAAACATAATTAATACCAAAGAAAAGAAAATACAAGATTCTCCTACTCTTAAAAATTTGCAATATGGTAGAATAGAAAAGCAGCCTATAGCCCTGAAGGAACTCTCCCTGGAATTTAGGCAGGGGCAAGGGAGGGGCTGGGGGAGAGGGGGACTCTTTCTTAGCTTCCCTGCCTTGCAAAGCCAGGGAACTGCAAGCATAGGGAATCTCAGGATCCTGGCCCCAGCATGATGATGAATGAATGCCAAGTCGCTATAGGGACTTCTTATATGATTTTTGTGACTATCTTATGCTTATAAAAAATTTGTAACTGTTTACATTTACTTTATCTTTCTATGCTTATATGGAGCTACTAACAGACAATAGCCTCCAGATTTATGTTTAAATTTAGAAGTACTTGATACTAAATTTGTAAAAAAAATTCTAAAATTTCTAATAATGTTTAAATCTGCTTTCATATTTTTAAAACTGTGTTTCAGGAAAGTTATAAGAAACAAAGCTCTAAAAACTATATGTTTATTCTGGGTAAATAGCATAAGTCAAATCTGATCTATTCTTTCTTTAAAAGGGGTTATTTCAAAAGGCCTTTTGAAGGAAAAAAATTGTCATATTAAAAGTGTTTTGGCAAGGACAATAAAAGTTTTTGTTCGTAGTTATGAGAGGAATTGACTGAAAAAGATAAACTGGAGAGAAAACTGTATATGCTAAATGTTTGATGAAAAAGATTGTTACAGAGTGGTTACATGGATTGTAAGGTAAAAGTGTATAGATGAAGGTACTAGTAAAATATATAGATAAAGATATGAATGAGTTTAAACAGGTTAAAGACAGAGTACTATTAGCCTAGGGCTTGCATCAGATTAACAAAGTATGGCCTGGCTGGTAGCAGGTTGCTATGGTATTCAGGTTGTAAACTTAACTATAACTCGCTGATGTTAATCTGATCATAATAATGATCATGAAAGACTGAATTTAGAGCACCCAACCAAATTAACTAGGTTCTGTAAGGTTCAGCAATGACCAAGGACCACGGAAAGCACTCTGAGGCAAAGATGGAAGTTTTATTTGGTGGTGGTAGCAGTGGGGGCAGGGGGGAACACATGAGCTGCCAGGCCTGCCACTCAGAAGTGGAAGCAGTCACTCTGGGGTTACAGACAGTGGGCCTTATAGCACTTTTCAATTGGGGAAAGGTGAAAAGGGGCAAGGAATTTTCTTGTTAGGGCAGTAAATCTCTATTCTTTTACATTAGCCATATGGAGAACCCAGGAGTGAACTGGTGAGAAATAGGGGAACAGTAAATCTCTGATCTCATGATAAGACCAGAAGTGACCTAGTGAGAGATAAGGAGGGGCTATAAATCCTGTTCTTGGGGCATTATTCTTGAGGAATGTGGATGATCCATTTCCTTATATCTCCCTGTAGCTGTCCTCTTTTCTTTTGATGACTCCCTTTTGGGAAATCCATTTCAACCTAACAGTTCCTCTATTTGTCAACCTTTTAACTAAATCATAAGGTCAAAATTGACTCATTGATATTAAATTCTCTCCTAAGGTTATTATATCTAAAATCTTGCCTCAAAAACAAAAAAAAATCTCACAAAGGAACTATTTACTATTTTTTTTAATGTAAACAGATCACATTTAAAACATTGAACAGTATTTATCTGCCATACACTTGAAAACTACTTACTTCATGGTGAACAGTTAAAAAAAAATTCTAAACAAAGTATGTTGTGATTGTAAGATGTATTTCCTCAATTTCTCCAAAAATCAGTCTTGATATAAAGTTGATTTTTAAGATTTAAATAACTATAGATTATGTCATGAAGTTTTATGTATGTTTGGAATTCAACATAGTTCTATAAAACTGATTTGGAAGAGATTAAAAGTCTTTCATTTTGGCTCATTAGTTAAAGGTGCTTTTTTGCAAATCCAGATGCATATAGTGGAACACACATGTAAAAATTGTTTTGATAATCATTTGCAGTGTCAAGTGGCCCTGGCATGCTCATTCCCTCTCTTTTTCATGAGACTTGTCTCCTTTTTATTAGATCATAGAAGTTTAATCCAGTTCCTCTATTCTCTGAGTACATTAAATATAACTAAAGTAATTTCAAAAACAGACCTATATATTGAATAGACATCTTTTCTTTAGCTTTTAAAAGTGCAAAATCTTCTCAAAAAATGTATGTATACAAAGCTATCCCAATTCTGATAAGCTAAAAAATTATAAAATTTTTCATGTCTTCATATTTAAGCCAAAAATGTTACTATATAATATAGATTTCTTATTTATTTTAAATTCTGTCAACAGATCTTTTGTTCATAGTTTACTCTCTGTAGCCTCATATGCCTTAAATATGTAAACTCTACTTTTTGTTAATATCAGATTTTTCCAGATATCAGAATATTATAATTTAGTTTATACAAAGTTCATGATGTTGAGCTATCAATAAGTCTACATCAACATGCCTGGCTAAAACTCTGTAATTTTAAGATGGTTCTTGTCTTATTCAAGCTAATTTTGCTAGATGATTATCAATGAAGTTATAATCTAAGTCTTTTTAAAAAATATATATTTTTTAAATTTTTTGTTTATTTTTATTTACTTGAAAGTGACAGACAGAGAGAGAAAGAGGCAGATAGAGGGAGAGAGAATAGGTGTACCAGGGCATCCAGCCACTGCAAATGAACTCCAGATGCATGTGCCCCTTTGTGCATCTGGCTAATGTGGGTCCTGGGGAATTGAGCCTCAAACCAGGGTCCTTAGGCTTCACAGGCAAGTGCTCAACCACCAAGCCATCTCTCCAGCCCATAACTTAAGTCTTATAAAAAGTGACTTATGATTTTTGTTCTTAAAAAAAAACAAACTAAGAAAAGCTCCCCATCCATGTCTTAAGAAAATCCACTAAATATACACAATGTTAATATAGTTTTTCTAAGCTTCATGGAACAGACATAAATATTTCTTTAATTAAGCCTTAAAAAAGTGTTCAATGGTAAAGGTACTTATTTAAGAAATTGCTTTGTGTCTGCCATATGGTCTCTAATGCATGTTAAAATCAGGCTTGCTTAACACAAGAATGACCAAGTTTTATTTTATTCTTAAGCTATGTATAATCAGTCTTAGTCAAAGTTTCACTTAATTGTCTCTTTTCTGACATAAGTTCATTGCTCATACAAATATTGATAATTAAGACTTGTTTCTGGCCCTAAAAATAATCTTAAATTGCTGTTCTACTTCCAGTTTGGGGAATGATTGGTACTTTCATTGGTATACAGACTAACCAAAGTTTTTTTTGTTTTTTTTTTTTAAACACAGATGCTAAGTTTTTATACTGTCTTGTCTTCTTCTTGGTGTACAATTTCTATATTAAATCAATTCCCTTAAAGTTATTGATGAAATAATTGATTAAAATATTGTCTTTAGGGCTACTAAAATATTCTGCCTATACTTATAACTGACAGATACTTAAAAGATAAAATGTATATGCTTTCTATGTCCCAGATATAGCTTACACTGTCACCTGACAACTAAACAATTTTTAATCAAAATGATTTTAAGCTATTATGTCATTCTCTAACCAGATCTATATGTTCTGCACCTTTTCTAACTAATCTGTTTTGCTAATCAGATATGCACAGTCTCTCTGAGTGAGTAATAACCATATGTAGAAACAAAAATTTATTGGAAATGTTGGAGTTAAAAGAATAACAAATATTTTGTTTCCTGTTCCTGGGTCAAAAGGCCACAGGAGATGACCTTCCTCTCTTATCATTAACAAAAGGCTGGAATGTTAGGTCAGGACAAAGTGGAGTTACAGCAGGAGGGCAAAGTAAATCATCCACATTCCTCAAGAAATTGCCCAGCCATTATCCCTTCCCTGCCTGACAAGTGTCCAAGTCTAGATTTACACTTCTGGTCTCACCCTATGGCTAATGTAAAGAAGAAAGAAATTCCTTCCCCTTTCCCCACATTCCCCCAGCTGAAGAGCCTATAAAGCCCATTATCTGTAACCTAAGATGACTGCTCCATTCTTGAGAGTCAGTCCTGGCAGATCCTGGCCCTGCTCCCTCTCCCCTCCTCTCCCTTTCCTCCCCCCTCCTGAATAAAACTTTCATCATTGCCTCAGAGTGCTCTCCATGGTCCTTGGTCACTGCTGAACCTTACAATACATGAATGTGAAAGAGTGGGGAAGGTTTGCTTCTCTTATTAACTTTAGAAGTGAAACAAATGTCAGTTGAGCAAGCCAAATTGGTAGTTTGTCAAAGTAATGGAAGTTAGCATACAACAGAGATACCTGAATATCCATAGTTATTTAAGTGCTATTCATGTTATAGAATCAGTCTAGAGAACCATACGTAGGAATATAGGTAAAGAAAATGTGGTGTATAAATAAAACTGAATTGTATTGAATGGAATTCCCTATTCAGCCATAAAGAAGGACAAATTTATGTTGCTTGCTGAAAAAATGGAGAGAATAGTAGCTATTGTGTTAATAAAAACAAACCAGAAGGAAGACAAACATCACAATTTCTCTCATATAAATTCAAAATTTGAAAATATGTCAACAAGAAAATACAAGTTGAGTTATTTGTGAAAAAGGAAAAGAACAAGATGACCAGCAGAAGGAGATCAAGAGAAGAAAAGTGAAGGTGATAGGCGGAGTGTTCCTATATACAAGAAGGCTGTGATATCTCGAGTGAAGAAATACATTTGGTAGATAATGTTTGCTCTGCCAAGATGTGCAGTGTATGGCAATGTCCATCCATGTGTTTAATATTAAAGAATTAATAATAGGGTTCATTTCAAACAAGAAAGGATATTTTCTAATTGTATAGAAAATTGCTCTGGACATTGCTAAATTATATATAGAGTGTTATGAAGGTATGGAAAAAAATGAAACATAAATAAATTGGATTTATAAAAAGACAACCATTCACAAAAGTGTAGTTGGCCACATTGTGAGGCTGAAACCAAAGAAATTTTTGATCACAGAAGGGACATGTTAAATTATTCTAAATCAGTGCCAGCATACTTACACCTTTTAAAGAAGAATATGGCATAAAAGTATTAGACCCACAGATGAGATGAGTTCTGTAATGCAAATAACATTTGACATATCTCCTATTTACATATGAGGGGTGGTATAGGATAAACAAAAAGAGAATACCTGGGGCATATGATATGAACAACTTCCATTAAGAGTTTGCATTAACAATCACTGCTGGCATAATGTCATAAAACAATTGTAAAGACATTAGTGAATTTGGTAGTTTGAAGTGAATGTATGACCCCATAGCCTCAGATTGAGCTTGCAACTTGAGTTTCCAGTGGTCAGAGCCCTGCTGGGAAAGAGGTGTATCATTGGGGCTGAAACCTTTAGTTCAGTCCCACTTTGTAGGTAGAAAGACAGTTTGAGTTCTCGCTGTTCTTATATGTTGGCTGGTGGTGGTGTCTCTCTGCTTTGGATCTATGGAAGGGAGGAGGCTTATTCTATCATCATGATGCTTCCTGGATTCTGCAAGCCTGACAAAAACAAAACAAAACAAAAACCTTTCCTCCTACGAGTGGCTTCTGACTGGATATTTGTCCTAGCAATAAGAAAGTAACAGTGACACATGATGAGAAAAAAAGAAGGAATAATAATAATAAACAAAAACGCTTTTAACTTGCTTTGAGCTGGAGGTTAAAGTTGAATTGAAGCAAAGACCCTTGCTCTTCATGTTTTTTTTTTTTTTTTAATATCATTTACTCATTTGAGAGAGAGGAAGAGAGAATGAGAGAAAGAAAATAAATAAGGGTGCACCAGAGCCTCTTGCCACTATAAACAAACTCCCGATGCATGTGCCACTTGTGCATCTGGCTTTACATGGGTACTGGGGAACTGAATCTGGCAGCCAGGCTTTATAAGCAAGTGCCCTTAGCTGCATAGCTATCTCTGTAGCTCGGTGTCTTTCATTCTCTTTAGATGAGTGTGGTCATTTGATTCAGGTGTCCCCCATAAACTTAGATGTTCTGAATGCTAGATTCCCCAGCTGATGGATATTTGGCAATTAACGCCACCTGGAGGGAGTGCATTGTTGGGGGGCCGGCTTATTGGTTTAATGGCCAGTTTCCCCTTAGCAGTGTTTGGCACACTCTCCTGTTGCTATCTTCCACCTTATGTTGGCCAGGGGGTGAATTCCACCCTCTGTTCATGCCATTGTTTTCCCCTGCCATCATGGAGCTTCCCTTTGAGCCTGTAAGCCAAAATAAACTTCTTTTTCCCAGAAGCTGCTCTTGGTTGGGTGATTTCTACCAGTACTGTGAACCTGACTGCAACAATGAGTATATACTGAAAACAAGTTGTTTTTTTTTTTTCTTTTCTACAACTAAAGGATATAACAGTACAGGATAGTATTCTTGAAAGCTATGTTCAGTTGTTAGCATCTAATTAACACAAATCATGGGCCAAACCCAAGATCAAATTTGTGAAAAAATTATTTTCCTTTATGGAGTCTGTATGGAAGAGGAGAATAGATATTTGCTAAATGATAGTCATCTACTACATTTGTGAATCATATGTTTGTATTCAAGTGAATATACCCATTTATGTTCTTATTGCATGTGTAGTTTCCTAAAAAAAATAAAATAAAAAAAAATTGGAGCCGTACCTCATTTTTTGTCTCTAGCTGACCTGGATGTTATTATGAATCCCAGGATGACCTCAAACTTGCAGTGGTCATGCTAAGGCTACAGGTGTGCATCATCATGGTTATCTCTCATGCTATGTCTAACAGTGGTGCATATAAATTCAATTTTCCTATGTTCATGTGAATAATGCTATATCAGACAGCAAGGTCTATTTCTGAGTATGTTCCTTCAGGATTTGCGCTTTCAATTAATATATTTTTGCTTGCCAAGAAAATATCTTATCATGAATAATGGCAACTGGCATTCGGATAAATGACTACAAGTGTCTTACTTCATACTGAACCTGGCATTAAAAAATATTTTCCTTTTTGCAGAAGTCTCTCTCTTTATGTGTCTAAAGTAAATAAACATATCTTGGAGGGGAAAACCTACCAGGATGTCAATGTCAATCTAATTCACTCTTTCCAAGTGTGTACATGAAAGTAGGAAGTAAAAGATCCTTGTCTGGGGAGAGAAGCAGGTTGAGAGAGATAAGGGCCATCAATAGGAATTGAACTCAGACAATGTTTTCCTTGATGGCCAGAGAAGTTATACTCCTAAATTCCTGAAGATGGGGAGAGAAAACTTGAAATCTCAAGATATTTATTTTATTTATTTAACTTAGCAGAACATACTGCTTGCTCTCTTAGGGGATCAATTCATATTTATAGCCTGACTTCAAGCTTTTGTGAAGCAATTGCTCAGAAGCCTTTATGTGGCCTTGTTCATGGAGCCTTATTAATATCTGCTATCTTGATAGCTTTCTGATCATTTTGTTGTCTGCACTCCAAGTCCAAATTCCTTCTTTGCCCATTAAATAACAACAAATCAATTATTTCTGCTTTGAGAGAAAGAAAGAGTGAAAAGAAAACCTTTTGAAATTTTCAAATCCACATGAATTGCAGGTGGTAGGTGGGAATATATAACTAAAAATAAAAATATTCTTGCTGCCCAGATATATTCTCCCCAAAGGTAGGAAGAAAATACATGGGTCCCATAGTTGATTCTTTCCTTTACCATTCATTCTAAAGTACTTCCTCCCTCTCCACACAGGCTAGTATTGTCATTTTCAAGTAAATCAGAATACCATACTTGGTGTAGGCAATGTGCTATGATCTTTCAAGGACAGAAAGAGATCTCATCCTTTATATGACTCAGCAGGTACAATATATGGCATGCATCTTCTTAAAATAACCTAAGATCAGTTCCCTGGTAAGAGGAAGTGATGGCCCTTTGCCTCAAGGCATTCTTCCTCACTTGACTGGGGAATTTGAGTTTTGCTAATCTCCCTCCCCCCCCCCCCGCCCCTCCCCACCCCCCAAGAGAAACAAACTGCACTCTTGACTGAAAGTAGCTTTGAAATTTGGGGCAGGACTCTGACCTTAGGTTTCAAGCTTCCCATAGAAACCTGGGAATAGAATTGTTAGCTTCCTGATTTTTACATTTCAAAGAAATGGCTTCTGTGTTGTTCAAAAAGGCTTCCCTAGGTGGTCATAATGCTAACAAAAGACCCATCTCCTTTTGAAAAGGTTTATATACATTTCAGAAAAGAAAAAAAAAAATCTCACAGGTGTCTTAATTTAAAAGTTCTAAGATAAAGGAGACAAGACTTTCTTTTCTTATTTTCAACACAGGGAAGGCAGTATTTAAAATGTTCATTTGTCCTCACCAGAGGGCATAAATTGTGACCAGAGTCATAGGGCAGAAACCCAGGTCCAGGATTTCCTTCAGTCTTCTGAGCACCAGTTGTCCCAAAATTCCAATTAAAGAGAATGTTGAATGAGGAGTAGAAAATCATAGGCGGCTTAATTAATGTGCTCAGTTGAATAGACAAAGATGTCCAGTGATCTACCAAGTCCATCTTTAGGGTACTGCCTCCCAAGTGCTGGGGTTAAAGGCAAGCACCACCACGCCTGGCCTTAATATGTTTTAGAAAGCTCTCTACCTTTGTTACCAGAGAACTACACTAATACCTGGGTATTTGAAAAAGGCAGCTAAGCTTTCCATGAATGACAGTGAAGACATATATCCCCTCAGTGTAGGGAGAAAGCCATTCACACAGGACCAGAAAATGGAGCCAGTGTCCTATAGGAAATTTCATAAGCATGATTCTAGAATCTCAAACTGCTAGCCAAGCAATGCTGTAACATGACAATGATATGATGATATGAGATAGAAATTGGTTAGGCAGTTAGGATAACAGAACTGCAAAAGTGAACAGCTTTTATCCTTGACTAAAAGTGGAAAATGTCATTAAGCATCCAAGGAGAACCTGGATTTTGTCCTTACGTTTTTCTTCCCTGGAAAGTTACATTCTCCAGAAAATATTTCTAGATTAAGTTTACCCCTTCCTAAATGACAAATACCCTTGTCCCTACCTATTATTTCATTTTAACAGAAACTTGTGAAATCTGATCTTTGTCTGGTAGAGACCTGTAAACCTGTTCTTCCTTACACAGAAACCTCAGACCATCTATAAAGAGTAATCTGCCTTCTTTGCTTATGGGGCTTCTGAAACCCCTTCTTGCCTCCACTGTATAAGAGCTCCACCTTGCTTCCTTCTCTTTTGTTCTGGCCTTATGCTCCCCTTGTCTTAAAGCTCTCCTTCCCAAAACTCAAAACTATAATAAAATCTGTCTGAATCTCATCGCTTGATTAGTGGATTTTATCAATCAAATTCATAAGGTAAGGTTCTAAGAACACCCTCAAAATATTGGAACGTTGGCATATATTGGTTCACTTACAAAGGGATTCCAACTTTCATGTGTTAACAATACAGCTGCTATTCCTGCTCCTCTGAATGACCCTTTGACCTGCTCGGAACTTTGGTCAACCAAGACTACACATATTTGTGGGATGGAGATTGCACAACCAAAATTACATGCATAGTGGTTCAAGCTAACCTCTAGGAACTGCATAGCAAATATCTACTCCTGTGCACACTGCAAATTTCATCCAAGGAAACTGCAAATAAACTCACTCCAACATAAAAGGACTTTTCCCAAAAGGAGATGCTCATAGCCCATGACACTAACCTGTAGCTGTACTCCGCTTACTCGCCAGCCTGCTCCCTTGTTATACTCTACCCAAAACCATATTCTTCCTCTTGTCATATAAGAGGAAAATTCATTCATTTCCTGTCCATCCTTCCATTGTCCATACTTCCACTATTATTGTGATTGTCTACCAGTCTGCTACTAGCTTTACAGTAGGTGCTTTTATTGCACTTACTGTGAAATTTTTCAGAAGGGAGAGTACAAATTGGCCTGTGTCCTATGGCATATAAAAGCGGGCCTGTGCAGAAGTCTCAGTTTTTTTTCCCCCAGAAAGAATTAGCATTGCCAGTGGGAGGTCATTCAGTGGTGATAGGCAGCATATGAGTTAGCAGGGACTTAACATGGCCCAGGAGCCAGGGAATATGCCTTAACTACATAGAAGTAAGCAAAAGCATGCTAACAGTGATTTATATATACCCTTGACTCTATGATAACCTGCCTGGAAATTTCAGTTTCTCTAATAAAATGCCAACATTTGAAAATCTACCTCATTTCCCAGAATTTCCTAATTTGATGTTTATCTCCAACACCTTTATGTATCTTTTGAAACCTTAAAATCTGTACTTAGTTTCTTAGATATAAATATACATAAGTATGGGCTGGAGAGATGGCTTGGCAGTTAAGGAGCTTGCTTTCAAAGCCTTAAAGGCTCAAATATGATTCTCCAGGACAAATGTAAGAAAGATACACATGGTGGCACATTCATCTGGCCCTTGCAGTGGCGAAAGGCCTGGCATGCCCATTTTCCCTTTCTCTCTCTCTCTCTCTCTCTCTCATTCTCTCCCTCTCTCTGTCACTAACAAATAAATAAAAATCAAACTTTAAATATATATGTGAGTATCTTTCTTTGTGTTCATATAGGCAGAACCATTTACTTTGTATACCTTTTATCAGGCAAATCTCCATAGAAGTCTTAGTCACCTTTGGTCAAGAAAAGACAGGCAAGTGTCTAATGTTCACATTGGCAGTCACAAACTACAACTTTGGAAACATGCCTTAGTTATTTATATGCAAGAATTTTTAGAGGACTTTTATGAATCTTATTTTTATTATGACATTTTCTTCCTTATTAGAACCTTTACATTTGTTGAGAAAGAGGGCAACTTGCTTTCATGCTTTGTGTTTTCATGCCTCTTTAAAGGATTTTCTTCATAAGATCTGGAATTCCAATGGGAATTTTTGTACTTTTTTTATGTTCACCAATGAAAACCTTAATGTGAAAAATAATTTTTGTGATTTAATAATTCTTTCCTGAAAACTCTGTAATATATAACTCAAGCACTGATGATAGATTCTCCTATGAAATAACAGGTTAAATGCTTTTTACATTCTTTTTCTATAACTTTAAAATAATTTTATAAGAAAGGACCTTTTTTGTTTTCTGGGCTGGAGAGATGGCTCAGTGGGCAAAACACTTGCTGCACAAGTGTGAGGACCTGAATTCAGATCCCCAGAACCCATGTCAAACCAGGTATGGTAATGTGTGAGTCATCCCAGATGTTAAACGGTGATATGAGAAGTGGAGATAGGAGAGTCCCCAGAAGCTCCTATATATTTGTTATTTTGAATTTCCTGGTTCACAACTAATAATAGCTATAACATAGGACAGTGGCCTGAACAGAGGCAGTGAGGTCACTTACTCTTGACATCACTGTCAGGGAATTTCCCAATGTAACTCACTGCTCATCTTAGGGTAGCACTCTGTCCCTAGGAAGAGACTTCCTCAGTAGAAGTCATCAATAGCCACAATTTGTGCTATGCCCATCGTTCTTAACTGGATTAGGAAAAGGGTGTAAATTGTTACGACCTTTAATCTGTAACCTTTACCCACTGATGTTCTTCCTTGAAAACTGTTTCTAAGTACTTCCACTGTCCCACATTCTGGTTGTTTTGTCCTGCTACAGAGCATTATTGTGATTCTATTCAGCATGATTAGTTTTACCTCAGACAAGCAAGCTGTTCTCTCATAAACATGCAGGTACATTTAAATAATACTTCCTTCATTAGGATCAATTTTTAAGCTATATATGGCTTAATGTTTTTTAAATCTTTATTTATTATTTTATTATTATTATTAACAACGTATATGGATACATCCTGTGTTGGTACCCTCTTTTCCCTCCTCCCTGCTGCCCCTGTTCCACTGGGGACCCTGCTCAGTGGGGTTGCAGGTATTCCCCATGGGGTTGTTGTGGGTTAAGCATTGTGGGAGCAGCAGTCTTATTTTTGTAGGGAGGGAATGGCTTTGTGCACGATGTCTCAACCTGTGGCTCTTACAATCTTTCTGGCTTCTGGCCCCTCTTTCCAAAAATTCCCTGAACCTTGGTAAGTTTTTTTTTTTAATTTATTTTTTGTTTATTTTTATTTATTTGTTTGAGAGGGACAGAGAGAAAGAGGGGAGAGAGACAGAGAGAGAAAGAATGGGCATGCCAGGGCCTCCAGCCACTGCAAACGAATTCTAGATGCATGAGCCACCTTGCGAATATGGCAAAGTGGGTCCTGGGGAATCAAGCCTGGAGCAGGGGTCCTTAGGTTTCACAGGCAAGCACTCAATTGCTAAGCCATCTCTCCAGCCCTGTGGTAAGTTTTAAGTCCAGTTCAGTGATGGCCTCATAGGTGCCTCTGGACCTCTGCTTAGTAAGTGTTGAGTATCCTCAGGGTCTGACTGCCAAACCCTGGTGCTGATTGTAATATTTCAGCGTGGAAGCTGCACCCTTGCTCATCTCCCCAGATTCACTATGGTTTCAGCTTTGGCTTGGCTGAAGCGCTAGGAGTAGTTTATGTCCTTGGGTCTCACTATTCTGAAAAAATAGTAACAGATTCTCCAACAGAGAGTGAAGTCAGCATAGTTGAAGTGGAAAATGCATTGTTAATTTGGGAGAATTTGATGTATGTAACCCCTCTTTTAGCCAAAGACTAAGTGAGAGCTTGCACTGGACAGCATAATCTATGTTCTGATCTCATGAGGTTATAGGTTGCCCCCGATCTCTTGTTTTCAAACAAATGAAGATACTTCATGATCTGAATATTCACTCGAGATCCCAGTGGAATGGTTAGAGGGGAATAGATTAACACTTTTGAATAAATTGCCATGAAACTGAGAAATCCACTTCTAAAACTATCAAAAATAATGGTGCTCATTTTTTCTTTTTTTAACAAAATCTTTCTTATGAAACTACTTTGTATCAGAGAATACACATACCTGTGACAATTTTAGTGGAGTGAAAATTAGTAAGTAGTTTCAACTAGTGGCTAATTAACTAAAACATTGAACTGAAGCTGTCAGCTAATTAGCCAGTGAGACTTTGATTGAGACAATAGAGGAAAGATGTGGAAGACACAGAAGACACAGACCACAACACAGAGCAAGCACTAGCTCTAGTCAGCCCTTCAGCTAGCTGTAGGTATGGCATCTGGTATTTTTTGTTTGATAAAATACAGTTAAGCATGCTGAAGTATAAATGATAGTTATTATTTTGACTTTGAATGTATTTTCCAAAAGCCAAGTCTTGTTTCCATTCATATTTCCTTGATCATGAGTGTCCTGTGCACGTGCTTTGCTCTATTCTCTAAGTATTTTATTTTTATTTTTCTGTTCCCTATTGATGTCTCGGGGGTCCTTGAAAATTGATCTCCCCCACGTTGGTTGATAATATAGTCTCCAGATTTTGCTTCCCTACTAATTCCTTAATAAAGTCTTCTCTTTAGAAATGTGCTACATTTTTGTTGCAGCTGAATTTATTCGCTGCTTCTTTTATGAAATCTGTTCTCTTTCTCTTCAATGGGAAAGAGTTTTTCAACCCCAAGAGCATAAATTCCTCCTCCTAATATTTTCCTTTAATCACTATACTTTGTTTGATCAAACTGTAACTTTCTCTGTACATGTGGAGCTGCATACTTGTGTGATTTTTACACAATGGAAATCAATTCTTTAAAACATGATATGGGCTGAGGACATAACTAAGGGTTAGAGTACTTGCTTAGTGTGCAGGCGGCTCTAGGCTCAATTCCCAGCCATACATAAGGATGAATACTGTGAAGAAATAAAAACCAAGTTGAATACACAGTAATTGACAATAGGAATGAGCTTTTTGTTTAAAGTTTGTGGAGAGGTATATCTAAGAATTTGATATTTGCTCAGAATTGTGAATGAAAAGAAATATTTCATTTGTAGGTCGGTGAAAAATTAAAGGATTTCAAACAAGAGTCTCTTTCATGTGATGAAGCAAGACATTGCAGAGAATGTAGTGAAAGCTGGTGAATGACTAGAGAAAGTGTGTTTGTGGGGAAGGATGAGTAGGATGAATTGGGAAATATAGGTTATGGATGTCAGCTTAGCTATCATTAGGCAATCACTGGGAAAGTTTGGATGGCAAAGAAATGTGACCTGTAGATTGGTTGGAGTAAAAAGTGACTCCAGCTCATTGGCAGAAAGTCAATAAAAAGGAAAAAAAGGAAATAAGCAAACTCATTTTAAAACAAATAGGCAAAATAAATATTAAAATCAGCCGGGTGTGATGGCGCATGCCTTTAATCCCAGCACTCAGGAGGCAGAGGGAGGAGGATCACAATGAGTTTGAGGCCACCCTGAGACTACATAGTGAGTTGCAGGTCAGCCTGGATTAGAGTGAGAACCTCCCTCCAGAAACAACAACAACAAAAAAAGGATAGATATTTCCTTAATGCTTCTAAGCGTGCTATAGCATATTTTATTCTAATATTCCATTTATCCTTTTATTTACTCATTCACTTTTCAAAAAATATTGAAGTTCTATATTGATATACTTTGCTGAATAGTGAAATATGAAAAAAAAGCAGTGATTCAATTTAGGTGGAGAAAATGACACATCAACAAAATATATAACTAATTCCATGGAAAACAAAATGATGAAAGAAAGCATACATTTAAAACTAAGCTAATTTTTTTTTTTTTTTGTCATGGACATTCATTTATGCTCATAAAGCTTTTTCACACTCACTGGGCACAGACTGTAACTTTCTCCCAGTCTGTGTTTGACCAGCCCAGCACCCTGGGCACTTTGCCTTTATTTTGCATCACCTGCGTTGCTGATTTCAATCTGTTTGGGCTTGCTCCAGCTGTTTGGGGCACTTTGGAGCATTATTAAAGGGATTTAACTATCTGTTTGCAGTTTATTAGAGAGAAAGTGTTAATTTGCTTCTTGGCATTTTTAATTAGCTCTGGAAACCCCTAAGCATCTTTGCAGTAATTTCAGGGAAACTGGTGTTTTATAGTGAGTGGAATGATCTAATTATCCTTTCAGATTTTCTGGCCTGATCTGCTTCTTATGGTACCAACTGAAAGAAAAAAATATATATATTAGGCATCTCTTCTACCTCTTTGCATTTATGACACTTAAAAATATTTATATTTCACTCAAGAGTAAATTCTCTTGGCAATAAGAATAATAGCAGCCCAATAGATGTCTTCATTCTTCTGGTCATGGGGACTGGGATTTATTGTTAAACTAATTATTTTTGAAATACTAATGATAATTTACAAAATAGGCTCTTTATCATTGTTTATGAGTGTGTTTTCTGTGAGTTTGAATGAAATGTAATTTCTGTTAACAATATAATCACCCTTAAATAATATTTTAAATATGGTAAGTTTATAAGTTTTATTTAAATAATGTGTTCATTATCTCAAAGTATAATTGTTAATATGGGATATAACCATAATTATTATACAAAATATACTTATATTAAGGATTTTACTTAGCTCATTTTTAAAGAAGTTGTATAGTAACTTATAAAGGTGGCAATGAGAATACAAAGGACAGAGAGAAATATTAGAAATATAGAATTTTGAAATGACTGAAACATGGATATTCACAGGACAATTACTAATTATATTCTAGGGGATGCAATTTGAAATTATATGATCAAGAATAAATTAGGTTGCCACGTATTAAAATGTGTAGTTACAAAATAGCTTAAACTAATGACACACAAAAATAATGAAAAAATAAAACATCTATTTTCCTTACTCTGTAGATTTCAAAGTCTGGTGAAATATAACTCTTAGACATAAAAGAAAGCTACTCACTTTAATTTTTCTTCTATAATTTGCAGTAGGAATAGAAAGAATGCTGTCATTAAGACTGTCTTCAGTTTTCTTTGTAAAATATGAAAGCATAGAGTATTGGAGATTTACTACTTATAAAAACATTAACTTCTGTCTGAATTAAAAAAAAATATTATTTTTGTATTCAGCACATACAGTCAATTTGGTACCATTATTAGGCTCATCCATGACCTACCCCCTCCCCGTTGGCCCCTCCTTGTTGAGGTATATGGGTCGTGCATTGTAGGGTTAGCCCACAGCTATTGGTACGATAAATGACTCTGCATATCATGACAAAACATGTGGCTCTGACATTCTTTCTGCCCCCTCTTCTGCAAAATTTCCCTGAGCCATGTTGGGTTCATTTTTGGTCTGCTTCAGTGATGAGGTATTGGGGGGCCTCTGAGATGCTGGAATTCTGATTTGGTAGGAGTTGATTTTTCTCTGTGTTGGTCTCCTTCCTCCTTGTGCTGGTATCCAGTTCATCAGGAAAACAGCACCCTTGCTTGTTTTGCCAATTTTTCTTAGTTTCAGCCAGGGCCCCTTTGAGGTATGATGGGGTGGCTCTCTCCTTTGCATCTACAACTATCTGAAAAAGAGAAGCAGATTCTCCAACGGCGAGTAAGTTAGCACCAGGACAAATGAGATAACCCTTACTTTTTTAATAGAGAATTTAATCAGTATAGTCCATGATTGATGGTAGTTTGATATTGGAGAGTGGGCCAATGTTTGGATATAGTTTTGACTTGTTTCCCAGCTCCAGCTATGGGTCCCATACCACTGAGGGGATCAGTTAGCCAATTCAAGAGCAGTTGGTTCCCCACCATGGCTGTGTACCACTACTGCACTTGTGTGGGCATCACAACAGGTTATTTGCTGCTAAGTAGGTGAGACCATGAGTTGCTTGGACAGATATTGGTCTTTATCTCCCAGTCACCCATGTAGTACCTTCTGGCACTAGACACACTGACTGTCTGGGGACTGACTCTCTTCCAGATTTCAGACATGCCATTCTCTTTTATGTGTCAACCACATAAGGTGTCTTCAGCAGTAGGGTCTTACCGCTAACCTTTGGTGGGTCATCAAGTACTCTTATAGAAATCTGTCTTTCTTTTAGGAAACCTTGTAGGTATCTCTGATCAAAAGCTCATTGTGGATGATAGCCACCTGCTGGTACTGGGAGTTACAGGTCAGTGCCCACTAAGAAAAGGAAGAAAAGGATAACTAATATAAAAGAGTTAAAGAAGAGAGAGAGAGAGAGGAGGGAGGGAGAGAAGCTGTAGGAGATTAAGGTTAGTCTTCATCATACCCTTTCCAGTGTCTTGTGGTTCAGGTGTTCCCTGTAAGGGCCTGGTGAAGGTTCAGCCATTTGGTCTGCCTTTTAGGGAGTAGAATTTTATGGTACCATTGCCGTTTAGGTCTAGATTTGTGTTTTTCACCCCGTCCTACTGTCTAGTCCATGAGATGCCTGCTGGGTATGTAAGGCATCTTGGGTAGATTCAGGTTAGGTGCTGTAGATGAGTGAGACTATGTGACTTTTTTTTTTTTTCCTTTCTGTGATTGGGTAACTTCACTGGGAATTATCTGTTCCAAGTTCAATCATTTTTCCTCAAATTTTATTGTGTCATTTTTTCTTACTGCTGTATAGAATTCCATGTTAGATATACTACATCTTAGGTATCCATTCTTCTAGTGATGGGCATCTGGTTAGATTCCAGCTCTTAGCTATTATGAATTGAGCCACTACAAACATGGTTGAACAAATCTCTCTGGCCTGTGGTTTGAAGGTTTTAGGGTAGATGCCCAGTAAGGGAATAACTGGGTCTGTTGGTATCTGTATAGTCAGGTTTTTCAGGAGTCTCCGTATTGCCTTCTAAAGTGGTTGTACCATCTTACATTCCCACCAACAGTGGATGAGTGTTCCTACTTCTCCTCATCCTCACCAGCCTTTAATTTCATTTGATTTTAAGATGTTTGCTATCCTTATTGGGGTAAGGTGGAATCTCACAGTTTTTTTAAATTTGAATTTCCCTGATGATTAGGGATGATGGACATTTTCTTAAGTGTGTGCTTGCCATTTGTATTTCTTCTCCTGTGAATTGCCTGTTCAGATCTTTGCCCCATTTTGTGAGTGGAGTGTTGACTTTTTACTGTTTAGATTTTTGAGTTCTTTGTAGAGTCTAGATATTAGGTCTCTGTCAGTTGGATATCCCACAAATATTTTCTCCCATTCTGTGTGTAATCTATTGGCTTTGCTTATTGTACGCTTGTCTGTAAAGAAGCTCTTCAGCTTCATGTGGTCCCATTGGTTGAGTGACTGTTTAAGATCATGAACTACTGGGGTTTTGTTCAGGAAGTCTTTTTCCATTCCTATATCATGGAAAGTACTTCCTAAATTTTCTTCCAGTAGTAGTCAAGTTTCTGGTCTTATATTGAGGTCTTTGATCCATTTGCACTTGAGTGTAGTGCATGGTGAAATAGAAACAACATCTGACAGACAAGATCCAAAAATTCCACAATACAAAGAATTGCTTCTTTGAAATGAAGAACAAATCATACATTAACAAAATTAGAAATGAAGAGAGAAGAGTTATAACAAGTGCCAATAAAATTCAAAAACTCATTAGGACTTTTTTGTGTAAAAGAAAGGCGGGAGTCAATAAAAATTAAAGATCTTCTGAAGAAAACATATGAAAGTTTACTTTTTCAAATAATGGCACATCCAGAAGTTAAAGATTGTTAGTATAAAACTTTCAGTGCCATGGATGGGATACCTTCCAGTAATTGTTGGCCAGGGAGTTCTCTGTTGCCTCCAAAAACATTACAGGCATTTGCTAAAGACCCTGGTTTCCTTTGTGAAACAGATGGTAAGACCCTATTGCTAAAGGATTAACATGTCTGAGCAGCAAAATCACTGAGAAATCAAGCTAGTGAAGAGCAGAAAACTTTCTCCCTGTAGGCCAGCCAACTGAAAGCTGGAAAAAGCTGCAGTGTATGCAGCCCTATGGGAGACAGAAGTCATCAGTGGTGAAAACAGTGAAATTTAGAAGAGTCAAGTTTGGCCAGACAAGCCAAATGACTGAATGAGTGTAATAGTGGCATGTCTGCTCTGGAGGAAACCAGTGTTCTCTAATTGGACAGAAGATGTGATCTATGGGAAGGAATGCATGACTAGACTGAAAACCTAATCAAAAGCCTATGGCAGGGGAGGTCATGAGCCTTTGGGGTATAAAGCCTACTCTTGTCTGGATAAATGTATATATTATTCTCACCAAACTGCCCTGAAAGCACTTAATGTTCATATTCATATATTAATGCTACTCTCAATTCTGGTTAGAGAAGCTTATCTTTCCAGATGGTGATGACCATTGGGATGATCCAAAAGGCAACATACTGCTGAGAAGAAGGGACAGAGGAGTGTCCAGCACTGAAACATCTCTATCACACGCTCTGTGGTGGTTTGGTCCAGGTGTCCCCTATTAACCTAGGTGTTCTGAATGCTAGGTTTCCAGCTGATGGAGATTTGGGAAATAATATCTCCTGGAGGGAGTGTATTGTTGGGGGCAGGCTTATACGTATTATAGCCAGTTTCCCCAAGCCAGTGTTTGGTACACTCTCCTGTTGCTATTGTCCACCTGATGTTGGCCAGGGGGTGATGTCTACCCTCTACTCATGCCACCATTTTCTCTGCCATCAAGGAGCTTCCCTCTTGAGCCTGTAAGCTTGTTCCACAAGCTGCTCTTGGTTGGATGATTTCTACCAGATGTTTTAACTTGACTGCAACACCTTCCAAGGCTCAGGGTCCATTGAGAAAGAGGTGGTGGAAAACAAGGGTACCACTCTGTACAATACAAGTGTCCACCCAGAAATTGGCCTAGATATCCATGACCTCGAAGTGCCTAGCAATACCTACATAAGACCCTCATAACAGTAGAAAAAGATGATGTTATTAAATTAAAAGATAGACTAATGGAGAGAGGAAGGGGATATGATGGAGAGCAGAGTTGTGAAGGGGAAAGTGGAGGAATGGAGGAAATATCACAGTTTATTTTCAGTAAGTATAGAAGTTTTCAATAAAAATAAAAATTTAAGAAAAATACTAATTAATCTAAAAGAAATGGATAGTTTTGTAGACATAGGACCTATCGAAATTAACCCAAGATGAGATAAGCAGATATGTAACAAGTAAAGAGATTGTAGTACTAATACAAAAAATTTCCTGTTGGGCTAAAAAGATGTCTCACCAGCTAAAGTTGCTTGCTTGTAAAGCTTTCTGTCTTCTGTCAGATTCCAAGATGCATAAAGTGGTACATACATGTGGGGTTCATTTGCAGTGTCAAGAGAGTCTCAGTCTCTCTCTTTGTCTCTCTCCCTGTAGAATCAATGCTGAATTGCATCACCCTTGAAAGAAGGACTATCCTTAATGTTTTTCAAATCATTCCATAAAGTAGAAAGAGAATGGAAGCTAACAAATTCTTTTTAGGACATGAATATTACCCTGATATCGAAACCAGAAAAGGATATATCAAAAAGAAATTTACAAGCCTATTTCCCTGAACATAGATGATAAAATAGATAATATAAAATACTTAAAAAAAATCAAGAACATATAAAAAACATCCATCATAAACAAGTTGGGTTCATTCCTGAGATGCTGTTTAAATATACACAAATCAGCAAATCATCGCATAAGTGACCTCAGGTACATAATCACATTATTCTTGAAACAGCTACACAAAAATTTGAAAATATTTCCTATTTTAAAAACTTTATTTATTTATTTATGAGAGAGAGGTAATGGGCATCTCAGGGCCTCCAGCTACTGCAAACACACTCCAGATGCATGTGCCCCCTTGTGCATCTGGCTTTCATGGGTCTTGCAAATTGAACAGGGTCTTTTGGCTTTGCAGGCAAACTCCTTAACTGCTAAGCCATCTCTCCACCCCTCCCCTGAGAACCTTGACCAAATCCAATATATTTCATGATGAAAATCCTGAATACACTAGAAAGAGAAGAAACATATCTCAACACAATTAAATCTATGTATGATAACCTAGATGGGTTCATCCAGCCTTTAAAAAAAGTCTGTACTGAGGCTTGCATGGTGGTGCATGCCTTTAATGTCAGCACTCCTGAGGCAGAGGTAGGAGGATCCAGATTACCATGAGTTTGAGGCCAATTTGAGATTAAGTTTAAGTAATGAATTCCAGGTCAGCCTGGACTATAGCAAACTCTACCTCAAAAAGCTACGCCTCCCCCATACCAAAAATATGTATCTTTTCTACATACCAATAAGCTGAGAAAGAAATAACAGAAAGAATTTCATTCGCAAGTGCCTTAAATTTTTTTCTAGGAATTAAACCCATTCTAGCTAATGAAGTACTTCTATAATAAAGACTTTAAAACACTGCAGGAAGAAATAGAACATACTACAAGGTAGAAAGATCTCCCATTTTCATGGATTAGGAGAATAAATATTGGGTGTCCTGGAGACTTTTGGGTAAGATGGCGGCTTAGGAGCCACACCAAACCAGCCTAGGGAGGGACTTAAGCAAAACCCTAGCAAAATACACTCTTCTGAAAAGTGTAGGAGTACAGGTTATTCTTAGACACAGCAGAGAAGCCAAAGACACCAAGATCCACCAGAAAGGGGCCACAGTCAGTCCCACTGAGGGGATCTTGGGCCATGATCTGTGTGCTGCCCAGTGTAGTTCCACCAGGCATGCAGGGCAGCAGCAGCAGCAAAGAACAAGCAACAGATTTTCCAACTCCATCAACCTTCTTGCAAAGTCAAGAAATCTGAAGGAAAGGCAGCTGAAATCAACTAAAGAGCTACTGAAAATGTGAGCAACTTCAGGAGCCTGAACTTGCCCACCCCCCATCAGCAGAACCACAAGCCTCCAGCATTCAGCCCCCAGTGGCAGTGCAGCCAGCAGAGTGGATCAGAGGTGCAGCTGCACAGCACAACATGGAGGGATCAAGGCAGGTACACAGTCCTGCAAGAGCTAAACTCTCTTTCCTTGTCAGGGCAGGTTATGGGGTATGTATTCTTGGTTGGCTTTACCATTTTCAAATAACCTGTATTTGGCACACACATACATACATATATATATGTATATATATATGTGTGTGTGTGTGTATATGTATATGTGTGTATATATATATATATATATATATATATATATATATATATATATGGCCTTTGTTTTTTGCTTCTGGGGATGGGTCTGATCCAGATCCAAGTTGACCTGGAACCCAATTTAGAACAGAAATCTCTACCTCCCAGCTGACAAGATTAAGGGTGTAGAACAACACACATTCTTAGGAATTTTGGTTTATATGACTATCTGTTTGTTTTAATCCCCACAATTGCATAATTTGTGCTGGATTTTATATATTGTGTTTATTACTCAGTTGAGGTTTATAATTTGCCAGTAAATTATTCCATTTTATCCAGTAGAATACTTGCTTAGAAAGCAAACCCAACACCTAGGATTACTTCTATGGCTTAACTGGGGGACAAGAGCTACACCTGGCACCTTGCACTCATATCCTGACGGTATATAGAGGTGAGTTGACATGTCTGGGGACAGTGCAGATAAGTAGAAAACCCAAGCATAAAATCAATTTAGGATGCAAAATTTTCTACAATATAAAACAAGAAACTCAAAGAATCAAGACAATACAGTTCCACCAAAAATTTAAATCCATCAGAAATAATCACCAATGAGACTATTTGAGATGAAATGCCTGACAAAGACTTGAAGAAAATGATGGTATCAATGCTCAAAGAAATCAGAGATGAAATGAATGGAATCAAAGAAGAGAACAAATGAATGAAAGAAGAAGAAGGAAAAAAAAAAACTTCTGAAAGAGAACACAGGAAACCAGCTTAATGAAATAAATATATTATTACGAGACATGAGTAAGGGAATAGAAATACTGAAGAAAAACCAGGCTGAAATCCTGGCTCTGAATAATATAGTCAATGAAATAAAAATAAATAAATAAAAAAAAAAACCTCTGTGGAAAGTCTCTCCAGTAGAATGGATGAAGGAGAGAACAGAATATCTAAACTAGAAGACCAGGTAGCAAATGTAATACAGTCCAACAAAGAGAAAGACAAGCTAGTAGCAGTAGCAAGGTATGAATGGGAATTTCAAGATATCTGGGACACTATGAAAAGATCAAACATAAGAATTCAGGGTATAACAGAAGGAGAAGAATTTCAATCCAGAGGCTTAGTAGGTGTTTTCAACAAAATCACAGAAGAGAAATTTCCCCAAATTGGGAAAGAAATGCCAATGCAGATTCAAGAAACTTTTAGAACACCAAACAGGCAAAAGCTGGAAAGAACCTCTCCTTGCCAAGTTATAATTAAACTACTAAATGCACAAACCAGAGAAAATATATTGAAAGCAGTTAGAGAGAAGAAGCAAGTCATCCACAAAGGCAAGCCCATCAGAATAAATGCAGATTACTCAACACAAACTTTAAAAGCCAGGTCTTGGAATGATGTATTCTAAGTTCTGAATGAAAACAACTGTCAACCAAGATTACTTTATCCTGCAAAGCTATCTATCCAAATTGATGGAGAAATGAGGACATTCCACAACAAAAAAGGCTAAAGGAATTTATGGCAACTAAACCAGCTCTACAGAAAACATTTGAAGGGATTCTTCATGCTGAAGAGAAAGCAAAACACACACAAGAGGAAATAGGAAAAACCATAATCAAATAGTAATTAAAACAAATGAGTAAAGGGAAAACAGGAAACACTCAAAATAAGAAGAATGGTAATAATAAATACATACATTTCAATAATAACTCTTCATATCAATGGCCTCAATGTGCCTTCCAAAGGACAAAGGATTGCAGACTGGATTAAAAGGCAGAATCCTGCTATCTGTTGCCTCATCTCTCAATAAAGAAGCTTATAGAACACCAAACAGGTAAAATCTGGAAAGAACCTCTCCTCTCCAAGTTATAATTAAACTACTAAACACACAAACCAAAGAAAATATATTGAAAACAGTTAGAGAGAAGCAAGTCACATACAAAGGCAAGCCCATCAGAATAATTGCAGATTACTCAACACAAACTTTAAAAGCCAGAAGGGCTTGGTATGATGTATTCCAAGTTCTGAATGATAACAACTGTCAACCAAGATTACTTTATCCTGCAAAGCTATTCTATAAACTCATCTCTCAATAAAAGATAGACACCACCTTAGGGTGAAAGGATGGAAAACAATATTTCAAGCAAATGGGCTTAGGAAACAAGCAGTGGTTGCTATCCTAATATTTGAAAGGATTGGCTTCAAACCAACAGTAGTGAAAAAAATAAAGAAGGTCATTTTACAATGACTAAAGGAACACTCCAGCAGGAAGCATTATAATCCTAAACATATATTGGGGCCCTAACATTGGGGCTCCCAGTTTCATCAAACAAACACTGTTAGACTTAAGATCCAAAGAACATCAAACACAATTGTACTGGGAGATTTCCATACCCCACTCTCATCAATTGAAAAGTCATCTATGTAAAAAATAAACAGACATCTGAATTAAATGATGTCATGGAACAAATGGACCTAACAGATATCTACTGAACACTCCATCTAAATGCTGCAGAATATACTTTTTTTTTTCCTCAGCAGCACATGGAACATTCTGTAAAATAGACCATATATTAGGACACAAAGCAAATCTCCACAAATATAGGAAAATTAAAATAATCCCTTGTACTCCATCTGACCACAATGGGTTAAACTGAAAATCAGCAACATGAAAAGCTACAAAGCATAAAGAATTTCATGGAGACTAAACGGTACACTATTGAATGATCAGTGGGTCATGGAAGAAATTGAAAAGGAAATCAGTAAATTCACAGAATCAAATGATGATGATAATACAATATACCAAAACCATTGGGACACAGAAGGCAGTCCTAAGAGGGCAATTTATACCTTTCAGTGCCTATATTAAGAAATTAGAGAGTTTACAAATAAACAATTTAATGCTCAACCTTATGGCCTTGGAAAATGAAAAACAAGGCAAAGCAAAAATCAGTAGATGAGAAGAAATCATAAAGACTATGGCATAAATTAATGAAATAGAAACAAACAAACAAAACAATCTAAAGAAAAAATGAAACAAAGAGTTGGTTCTTTGAAAGGATAAACAAGATTGATATACCCTTAGCAAATTTGGCCAGAAGAAAGAGACAAAAATTAATAAAGCCAGAGATGAAAAAGGCACAATTAAAACAGATACCAAAGAAATTCAGACAATTATAAGGACATACTTTTAGAATATATGTTCCTCAAAATTTGAAAATCTGAAAGAAATGGATGATTTCCTTGATTAATATGACATGCCAAAATTAAATCAAGATGAGATAAACCATTTAAATAGGCCTATAACAAGTACAGAGCTCCAAGCAGTTATAAAATGTCTCCCAACTAAGAAAAGCCCAGACCTAGATGGATTCACTGTCAAATTTTACCAGACCTTCATGGAAGAACTAACACTAATGCTTCTCAAACTTTTCCATAAAATAGAAAAGGAAGAAATTCTACCAAACTCTTTTGATGCCAGCATCACCCTCATACCAAAACCAAGCAAAGAGAGAGAGAGAGAGAAAAAGAAAATTACAGACCAATCTCCCTCATGAAACTAGATGCAAAACTGCTGAAAAAATATTGGCAAACAGAATACAAGAATATATCAAAAAGATTATTCACCCTGACAAAGTTGGCTTTATCCCAGGGATACAGGGATGGTTCAACATACACAAATAAATAAATGTAATACATCATATAAATGGTCTGAAGGACAAAAATCACATGTGTATCTCAATAGATGTAGAATAGGCATTCCACAAAATCCAACTTCTTTACATGGTAAGAGTATTACAGAAACTTGTAATAGAAGGAACATATCTCAGCATAATAAAAGCTATTTATGACAAACCATAATAAATGGTGAAAAACTTGAAGTTTTTCCACTAAATTTAGGAACAAAGCAAGGGTGTCTATTGTCCCCATTTTTATTTAATATAGTACTGGACATCTTAGCTATAGCAATAGGACAAGAGATACTCATAAAAGGGATACAAATTGGAAAGGAAGAGATAAAATTATCACTATTTGCAGATGATATGATTCTATACATAAAACACCCTAAAAATTCTACCAGCAAACTATTAGAGCTGATAAACACTTTTAGCAATGTCACAGGATACAAATTAAATACACAGAAATCAGTAGCTTTCTTTTATACTAAAACAAATGTATGGAGAATGAAATCAGGGAATCTCTTCCATTCATAATTGCCTCAAAAAAAAAAGAAAAGAATAAATAAAGTACCCTGGAATAAACCTAACTAAGGAAGGGAAGGAGCTCTACAATGAGAACTTTAAAATGCTCAAGCAAGAACTTGCAGAAGACACAAAGAAATAAAAAGATATGCCATCTTCTTGTATTGGAAGAATCAATATTGTGAAAATGTCACTCTTACCAAAAGCAATCTACACATTTAATGAGATCTCCATTAAAATTCCAATGGCATTCTTCACAGGAATAGAAAAGAATATCCTAAATTTCATTTTGAAGCACAAAAAAGCTTGAATAACCAAAACAATGTTGAGCATCAAAAATAAGGCTGGTGGTATCACCGTACTGAATCTTATGCTATATTATAAGGCCATAGTAACAACAACAACAAAAAAAAGCCTGGTGTTGGCACAAAGACAGACATGTAGATCAATGGAACAGAATAGAGGACCCAAATGTTAATCTAGGCAGCTACAGCCATCTGATTTTTGACAAAAATGTCACAAATATTCATTGGAGAACAGATAGTCTCTTCAACAAGTGATGCTGGGAAAACTGGCTATCTATATGTAGAAAGATGAAAATAGATCCTTCAAATAGAATTCAGTGAGATAAATTTATATGGCTATAAATCTATAGCCACCTTTTTTTTGACAATGATGCCCAAAATGCACATTAAATAATGCAGTCTTTCCAGCAAATGATGATCGGTAAGCTTGATGTCTAGATGTGGGAAAATGAAACTAGATTTTATGTCTCATCTTTCTCAAAATTAGCTCCAAATACATCAAGACCTTAATATAAGAACCGAAAGTCTAAAAATGACAGAGTAAAGTGTGCAGAAAACACCTCAAGTTATAGACATACAT
Organism: Jaculus jaculus; assembly: GCF_020740685.1. Lineage (NCBI taxonomy): Eukaryota > Metazoa > Chordata > Mammalia > Rodentia > Dipodidae > Jaculus > Jaculus jaculus. The sequence continues at coordinate 94,037,476 of NC_059108.1, read as the reverse complement.
ATATACACAATTTCTGAATAAAACTTCAGTTGCCTAGAAAACAGAGACAACAATTGGCAAATGGAACCTCAAGAGTCCTTTTTTTTTCTTTTTTTTTTTTTAATTTAATTTATTAGTTTTCATTTCAGTGAATACAGGCAGTTTGGTACCATTATTTAGGCTCATCTGTGATCTACCCCCTCCCATTAGACCCTCCTTGTTAATGAAAATGGGCCCGTGCATTGTGGAGATAGCCCCCAGTTATTAGTATGATAAATGTCTCTGCAAATCATGACCCAACATGTAACTCTGACATTCTTTCCACCCCCTCTTCAAAAGGGGCCCAACTGAAACTAAGGACAACTGGTGAAATAAGCAAGGGTGATGTTTTCCTGTGAACTGGATACCAGCACAAAGGGGAAGGAGATCAACGCAGAGAAAAATCAACTCCTACCAAATCAGAGAGTCAAGAGTCCTTTTTTATAAATGCTTCTTTACAACAAAGGAAAAAATTAATTCAGTAAAGATACATCCTACAGAATAGGGGATAATCTCCTCTGGCTATACATTCAACAGAGTATTCATATCTAGTTGTATACAAAGTATTCAAAAAAACTAAATAGCAAGAAATGAAACAATTCAATCAGTAAATTAGGTAATGGAATGGATAGGTCCCAAAAGATGAAATATAAATGGTCAACAACCATATGACAAAAATGTTCAATTTCACTAGCCATGAGAGAAATGGAAATTCAAACTATATTTAAATCACATCTCTTGCCAGTCAGAGTGGCAGTCATCCAGAAAACAAATAACACAGGCTGGCAAAGATTTGAACCAAAGGGATCCATTATACACTGTTGTTTGGAATGTAAACAAGTCCAAACACTGTAGTAAACAATATGGAGGTTTCTGAAAAAAAACTAAAAGTACTAAGTGAGGTAACCCAGGCCCAGAAAGGAAAACATCACATGTTCTCTCTCATATGTGAATCATAGCTACAGATGATTGGGCTTCTGTTGTGAGTAGGAAGAAAACTTAGTAGCAAAGGCCAGTAAGCTAGAAAAGAGATATAAAGGGAAAAGAACAGAAAGAAGGGAGGTATTAATAGGATGGTATTATATATATATGTAAGTAGAAGAATAGATTAATGGGGGTGAAAAGGTCCAAGTGAGGTCAGGGGAAAAGATTGAGAAATGGAAATGTGGAGAGAAGACTAATAAAAATCTAAGAGGATATAAACAAATCATATGAAAATCTACTTTTTTGGACAAGGGAACACTCAGGATCCATAAATTGTTACTAGAAAATTTTCAGTGCCAGGGATGGGATACCTTCCAGTGAGTTGTTGGCCAGGGAGGTCCCTGATGCCCCCAGAACATTACGGGCCATTGCCAAGGCCATTAGTTTACCACCAGGAATATATGGTAAGACCCTGTTGCTGAAGACTCCACATACTTGGGCTACAAGACCACTGAGAAATCCTGCTGGAACTGAGCTGATAACCTCCTCCATATAGACCAGCTGACAGAAAGCTGGAAGAAGCTACTCCGCATGCATTTCAATGGGAGAGAGAGAAAACACCAGTGAAGATACTCAACCGTGAACACTGCAATCCTTATATTTGGCTAACCAAGCCAAATGAGCCAATGGGTACAATAGTGGCACATCTGTATAGTGGAAACCAACTGCTCTTTAATTGTACTAGAGGTCTGCTCCATGGGAGGGAATACATCTCTGATACTGAAAGCTTACAACAGGGGGAGTCATGAGCCCTAGGGGTGTAACATCTGCTGCTATCTGGCTAAATGTATATACTATGCTCATCAAACTTCCCAGTAAGCACTTCTCTTAATGTTCATACCTATATATTAATGATATTCTCACTTTTGGTAGAGAACCTTCTCTATTCAAATGGCAGTCACCTTGGGATGACTCAGAAGGCATCATGGTGTTGGGAAGAAATGACTGGAGTGTTCAGCACTGCAATATCTCTATCACAACTTCCTAGGTCTATTGTGGAAGAGATGGAGGAAAGAATGTAATAGCCAAAGGAAGGGTAGGATTCTTTACAATGTTCTCCCCCAGACACAAAATGGCCTGGATATCCATGACTTCACGGTGCCCAACACTAGCTACACAAGACTATCATAATAGGAGCAAAAGATCATGACATCAAAATAAAAGAGAAACTGATTGAGAGGGGGAGGGGATATGATGAGAATGGAGTTGCGGAGGTGAAAGTGGGTAGATGAAGGGCATTACTGTGTGATATTGTTTACAATCATGGGAGTTGTTAATAAAAAATAACAAATTTATAAAATCCTAAAAGTAGACCTACTATATAAGCCAGTTATACTACTCCAACATATTTACCCTAGACTCCAATGTATCATACAGGTACTTGCCCAACACTGTTTATTGTAGTACTTTTCACAATCACTAAGCTGTGGTACCTACACATCATCATTGGAGGTGCTCATCAACAGAGGAATGGATAAAAGATGTGGTTTATGTTTGCCATGGAAAGTTTTTCACCCATAAGGAAGAATTAAGTTATATCATTTTAGCAAAATTGATGTAATGAGATAATCCTACTAACTGAAACAAGTCAGTCTGAGAAAGACAAATATTGCCTGTTTTCTCTCATTTCTGGGTTCTAGATTTCACACATATATGTAAAATCACAAGTGTACCAATAACACAGAAGTAGAAATGCAACTGTCTAAGTGAAGAAAGAGTACTAACGGGGAGTAGTTTGGACAAGATGAGGAAGATAGCAGGATAGTTAGGGAATATGCTCATAGTGATTCATATATGTGTTTGAAAATGCCCTTTGCAAGCAGGATAATAAAATAATTAAAAGTATGAAAAATTTAAATATAATTTGAAACTCATTGTTCATATTGATATTACACTCAATTTTGATGGTACATGAGTGATTCTTCCGTTCAGCAAAACATGTCATAGCAATGTCCATGCTTTAATGAAAATTGTAAAGTTAAAATGATGATATGCAATTCACAAATTTGTTATAATGGTCAAATATGTCATACACTGAAAACACAATTGAGAACATTGTATATGTAAGTAATCAACATATATATGTTTTGTTTCTTGTTTCCTATAGGAAATAGGCAAGGCAAACTTTGAAACTTTTTTGGTTTTTAGGTCTTGAGTCAGAAATGATCAATTGGCTGAAATACAAAGTGTGTAATGCAAATATTCTTATAATCTCAGGATCATATTTGGGTAATACTGTCAAAGTTAATGTCAAAACTTATGGCCAGAGAAAAGATAATATTTATAAACAATTAGTCCAGTGCCTATGTATTTTCTTAGTCTACTTTTTAAAGTCTTTAGGTTTTGAATGTTTCCAGATTTTTGTTGTAATATAAACAACATATCATTTGTCCTTACTTTCTCATTTTCATTTTGAATTGAGCTTTAGATTCACATGCTTCAGTTTATATGGGTTTCTTACCCTGTCCCAGTCAAACACAAGTGTGAGGCTATCCTTTAGTGTTTTATGTAATAAGAGAAAATGATCAAAGTAAAAGAGAAAAATAAGGAAAAAAAGACTATTACAAATGGCTGTTGTACAAGATTTCTGGGGCACAGGCCAGGATTCAGATTGGCTCCTGTAGATTCATAGCTTAGATGCTTGTTTGTAGAATAAGCTGTAGTGGGATTCTGAAGGTCTCCAAATTCTATATAGATATCTCATATGCAAAACAGCGTTTATTAGTATTGAAGTAGTGCTTTTATACATGATGGGGACACAAACATCTAAAGTTATTTTTTTGTTTCTAATTTGTAAGAAAAGAATGGTTAGTCTTGTGAAAAAAGATAGCCAGTCTTGAACATTTGTTAGAATAAAGATATATTCTCCCTTTACCACTAAATTTTGTAAATATAATCCATATAATCTATGTCCTTACCTACAGTTATTGTGGTAAAATGCTGTTGTCTGGGAGTGGAGGCTATAAAAGGAGAAATTGTTTTGTTCTCATGGAATATAAGAAAATACAAGAACATAGCAATCATTTCTGAATGATTAGTATTTAATAAATTATGTAATATTAACTTTGCGGTAAGCTACATAATGGCTTTACAAAGATGAACATGGGATAATTTTTAAGAATATATTTTTTTAATTTTTTTATTTATTTGAGAGCAACAGAGAAAGAGTGAGAGAGAGGGAGAGAGAGAGAATGGGCATGCCAGGGCTTCCAGCTGCTGCAAATGAACTCCAGACACATACACCCCCTTGTGCATTTTGCTAACGTGGGTCCTGGGGAATGAGCCTCGAACTGGGATCCTAGGTTTCACAGGCTGAGCACTTAACCACTTAGCCATCTCTCCAGCCCCATTTTTAAGAATCTTAATGTGACAAAGGAGACTTTGAGGGTGAGATTAAATAAAATATATGGAAAATTTGACTTTCTGATATGTTCTCCAGTATAATCAAAGGGGTCTGTATAAGAGAAAGCAGATAAGAAGAGACATCAGAGAAGATGATGTGATGATGCTGCAAGCAGAAGCTTCTGCAATTTTGGTGGGAAGGGTGCCTCTAGAAAAATACAGAGAATACCTTTTAGAAGCTGTCAAACCAAACAAACCAGTCCTGCAGTCTCAAAGGCAGCTTGTTTTTAATCTACTGAGACTGATATTACTGATATTACCTTTTGTGACTATCATGAAATGCCTGGGACAATTAATTTGCAAAGACTGCAAGGACAAGGTTTATTTAAACTCAAAGCTCTGAAGATTCTACTCTATGACTGAGTGGAACCAATATTTTGGGTCTCTGTCAAGGTATTATATCATAGCAAGGGTACATGGCCAAGGAAACTACTCACCTGAACCATGGAGATAAAGGAAGATACAATAATACCACAATCTCCCTTGACAGCCTACATCCAATGACACAGTGACATCCCATTAGGCCCCACATTTCTACCTACTTCCAAGAGCAACACCATGAGTAAAAGTCCTTAACAGAGTTTTGAGGGGCTGTCATCCAAACATGGAAAAGACCCATCTTTGAATTCTCACATTCAGAAGTGTAAATTGGTAAATTGGTGTTGTTACAAAGTTCATGGTAACTTTTTGTAGGAAAAAATAATTAACACATCTTCTCAACATAATGAGTGCATTTTTATTAAAAAAATAATGGTAAATTTAGAATCTTCCCCTGGGTTAATATAGCCTTTCTAATGGTAAGAATTATACATTTCTTACCTGTTAGACACTTTGATATATGTTTCTTCTTCATAATTTCCAATTTGCTGTATGATAATAATATTTTAAAAGTGAATACAGTATTTATTTGTTAATAAATACTGTTGAGGATTAATTAATGTCAGAAAGTTTATAAGAGTCAGAATGATTTAAATCCTGTTTTTGTTGCACGTATTTACTGACACACAGGTGCCGTCACTTAAAAAGCTTGAGATTGTCATAGCAGTTATCACTCCTACTTTACTGTGATAATTTAGACTCTGGTCTTCATGAAATGACTTATATTTCCTTGGACTGGGAAGGTGGCTCAGTAAAGAAAGGGCTTATATTTGTAAGCATGAGGACCTGAGTATGGATCCCAAGTACCCACATAAAGTGACAAGTTTGCTGGTGCATGTCTGAAATCTCAGTGCAGGAGAGGTCAAGACAAGATATCCATGGTGCTCATTGCCTAGCTAGTCTAGCTGAATCATTGAGTTCAAGGCTTGGTGAGAGACATTGCCTTAAGAATAAAGTGGAAAGAGATTGAAAAAGATACCTGATTTCAACTTCTGGCCTGTACACATGTAGGAATACACACACACACACACACACACACACACACACACACACAGAGAGAGAGAGAGAGAGAGAGAGAGAGAGAGAGAGAGAGAGAGGGAGAGAGAGACGAAACAAAGCATAGATTTCACTTTACAATTTGTCTAGAAGAAAGTAAAGGGGGGATACATTGTGAGGTAACAGTAACAGCAACAGAGTGAATGAGAAAGGTAAACAGCAGGCACAGTTAAGTTAGCTGTGTTCTCCAGTGTCTTTGGATGTTATTACCATACTAGACTTAACAGAGTAGAGGTTCTGGAACAAGAATTGTCCAAGAAGTAAATGTAAGTACAAACCGTTTCTCTAAAGAAGTTGCTTACATGGAATAACTTTTGGAGAATAGACAGAGCCTGCAAGATTTGTCTACAAGGTGAGGTTTTCATGGAAGGAAGACTGGTTTATATGTTCTGGATTAAAAATTCTGAAGAAGGACTGGAGGAATGGCTTAATGGTCAAGGCATTTGTCTGTGAAGCCAAAGAACCCAGGTTCAATTCCCCAGGACCCACATTAGCTAGATGCACAAGGGGACACATGCATCTGGAGTTCATTTACAATGGTTAGAGGCCCTGGTTTGCCCATTCTCTCTCTCCCTCTTTCTCTGTCAAATAAACAAATAAAAAGAACAAAACTAAACAAAATTCCGAAGAATAAGAAAAAACTAAACCAAGCTTCTCTCAGCTAAGCCTGTGTGTAAACACAGGTCAAATATTGAAAACTATAAATTTGCTGTAGAGTCCTACTTAAATTCAATTTTATAAAACTAATGTAAAAACAAAAGAACAAGTATTTTGTTGCTAGAGGTATTCAGAGATGAGTAATATAGATTCAAATATACTATTCAGATCTCCTAGTCAATCTACCAGGGACAGGTAAAAGTTAAACACTTGCTGAATATAAATTACAATAGTTTTCTTGAAAAGACTGGATTAATTTACTCTTGTTATAAGAAATGGTGGATTGATAATCTCTGTCTTTTCAAGGTGAGTATCCTCTTTACTTTTATGATAATTTTGTATTTCAACTAATGGTTGAATTAGAATAGTTTTACTTCCTTTATTTTTCATCTGTTTCAAGAAAACGTATGGTGTTTTGAAAATACCAATCTTAACCTTTTTTGGGTTACTTAAGTAATAACGAGTCTAATTATTTTCACTTAGTTTTTGAAACCAATAAATGTTGGCTTACCATCAAGTGACATACTATCATATATACATATTTTTTTTTCTCCAGTTATGTCACAGGAAAAAATTGCTTGATAGTTAGTGCAGAAACATTGGAAATGTAAGCTACTTGTGTTTCTGGTCTGATCTACACAGTTGCTGATGACATGTCTCCACATCTCCAACTGTTGCCCATCTTCACAGTCATACCAGAGCTCAGCTGCAACATTTCTTTTTTTTTTCTATTATTATTATTATCACTATCAACATATTTTGCATGGATATATCATGTGTTAGTACCCTCTTTTCCCTCATTCCTGCCCTCATTCTTCTAGGGACCCTCCTCAGTAGGGTTGCAGGTATTCCCTATGGGAGTACTGGTTATGCATTGCAGGAGCAGCAAACAATTTTTTTTTTTTTTTTTTTTTTGGTGGGGGTTGGGGGAGGAGGGAATGCCTCTGGGCATGATGACTCAATCTTTGGCTCTTACAATCTTTCTGCTCCCTCTTCCACAAAATTCTCTGATCTGGGGTGGGTGAGTTTTAAGTCTACTTCAGTGATGAGCCCTTCAAGCCTCTGGATCTCTGCTTTGATAGGTGCTGAGTATCCTCAGGGTCTGTCTCCTTCACTCTGGAGTTGATTATCAGGTTCAGCATGGAAGCAGCACTCTTGCTTCTCTCTTCCATTCCTCTGTGGTTTCAGCTGGAGCTTGGCAGAAGTGCATGGGGTAGTTTATCTCTTTGGGTCTTACCACCTTCTGGAAAAGAAGAATGGATACTCCAATGGAAAGTGAAATCAGCATGTTTATATGGGATAAGAATTATTAATTTAGGGAGAATTTGTTGTATGTAACTTCTCTGTTAGTCAGTGACTAGTGAGAGCTTGACACTGGAGAGCATAACCTTTGTCTCCATAGGAATCTGATCTAGTTCCCAAATCCAGATATAGGTTACTTTACACTGAGTGGATCTACTAGCCAATCAGAAAGCTATTAGTTACCCACCAAGGCTGTGTGCCACTATTGCACTGTGTGTACATCCAGTCAGAGTGTTTGCTTCTGAGTAGCTCAGACCTCTGGTTGCTCACATCATTGTTGGCCACTTATTGCCAGTATTTTATGTAGTGTTTTCCAGCATTAGACAAGTTAACTGTCTGGGGACTGGATCTCTTCTGGTTCCCAGCTAGATTTCTCCATGCTGTCTGTTGGTAGCATTTGGTGGCTTCAGCAATAGGGTCTTACCTTTTGCCGCAGACTGGAAATCAAGTGCTTTGACAGAAAACTGTCTTATTTTGGGGACCTCATAGGTCACTCTGATTAAGAGCTTACTGTTGTGGGTAGTAACTGTTTTCTTGTACTGGGTGTTGCAGGCCACAGATAAAAATAAAATGTTTTAAGGTTAGGATTCATCCAAACCTCTTCAGGGCCCTTCTTTTTAAGTGCTTCCCCCTTTCTCCTTTTCAGGGTTATATGTTTTAGTTTATGCACAAATGTAAAGATTTCTAAGGTAGCAGTTCAGTTTGGATTTAGCTTTCTCCCCCTCCAAACCCTTTTAAACCATATTTTGTGGATCTTGAGTTGCATCAAGTATGTCAGCAACTTGAGCTCATCCAGATTAGGAACCTCAGTTAAATGAGACTTTGAAACTTTTGACTTTCTGTGATTGTGTGAGCTTGCTCAGTATGATCTGTTCCAAGTCTATCCATTTTTCTACAAATTTCATTATATTGTTTGTTTGTTTGTTTGTTTTCTTACTGCTGGGGAGAATTCCATTATGTAAATGTATCACAAATTTGTTATCCATTCATCCAATAATGGGCACCTGGGTTGATTCCATTTCTTAGTTATAATGAATTGAGCAGCTATAAATATGGTTGAGCAAATATCTCTGTAGTTAAGCATGAAGCATCACCAACATTTGTTGTTGTTTGATTTTTTTAATGATTGGCATCCTTAATGGAGTAAGGTAGAATCACATAGTTGTTTTAGTTTGCATTTCCCAAATGGTTAGGGATATTGAACATTTTTAAACTGTGTGTTAGCCATTTGTATTTCTCTTCCTTTAAGAATCCTCTATTCATCTCTCTGCCCCATTTTTGGAGAGGGTTATTTGGCTTTATTTTATTTTATTTTATTTCATTTCATTTCATTTCATTTCATTTCATTTCATTTCATTTCATTTCATTTCATTTCATTTCATTTCATTTCAGTTTAGTTTAGTTTAGTTTTAGTTTTGTATTCAGCAAATACAGGCAGTTTGGTACCATTATTAGGCTCATCCGTGGCCTACCCTCTCCCAATTGACCCTTCTTGTTGAGGTATCTGGGTCATGCATTGTGGGGTTAGCCCACAGTTATTGACACGATACATGTCTCTGCATATCATGAACCAAAATATGGCTCTGACATTCTTTTTTTTTTCAATTTTAATGCCTTTATTTTTCTCAGTTTGCACAGCGTTTTCAGAAAAGCCCATTCATTTTATACATATTTTGTTATATATTTTTTTTAATTTGACTTATTAGTTTTCTTTTCATCAAATACAGGCAGTTTGGTACCATTATTTAGGCTCATCTATAATCTACCCCCTCCCATTAGACCCTCCTTGTTGATGAAAATGGGTCGTGCACTGTGGGGTTAGTCCCCAGTTATTAGTATAATAAATGTCTCTGCAAATCATGACCCAACATGTGACTCTGACATTCTTTCCGCCCCCTCTTCCGCAAAATTTCCCTGAGCCATGTTGGGTTCATTTTTGGTCTGCTTCAGTGCTGAGGTGTTGGGGGCATCTGAGGCTCTGGCTCTCTGATTTGGTAGGAGTTGATTTTTCTTGCGTTGGTCTCCTTCCCCTTTGTGCTGGTATCTGGTTCACAGGAAAACATCACCATTGCTTGTTTCACCAATTGTCCTTAGTTTCAGTTGGGCCCCTTTTGAGGTGTGTTGGGGCAGCTCTCTCCATAGGATCTGCATCTATCTAAAAAAGAGAAGCAGATTCTCCAACAGAGAGTAAGTTAGCACCAAGAAAATTGAAACAACACTAACTTTTTTGATAGATGGATTTATAGGTGTAGGCCCTCTTGTTCCCCATATTGTAGAGTGGGCTTGTGTTTGGGTATGGTTCTGACTTGTTTCCCAGCTCCAGCTATGGGTCTAGTACCACTGAATGGATCAGTTAGCCAAATCAAGAGGAATTGATTCCTCACCATGGCTGTGTGCCACTATTGCACTTGTGTGGGCATCACGTCAGGTTATTTGTTGCTAATTAGATTAGACAATGAGTTGCTTGGACAGATGTTGGTCATTTCCCCCAGTCGCCCATGTAGCGCCTTCTGGCAGTAGACACACTGACTGTCTGGGGACTGACTCTCTCCTGGCTTCCAGCCATGCCGTTCGATTTTGCGTATCAGCTGCATATGGAGTCTTCAGCAATAGGGTCTTACCACTGGCCTTTGGTGGGTCATCAAGTACTCTGACAGAAGTCTGTCATTGTTTTGGGAAACCTTGTAGGTTTCTCTGATCAAAAGCTCATTGTGGATGGTAGCCCCAAGCTGGAAGTGGGGTTACAGGCCAGTGCCCACTAATAAATTTAGGAAAAAGATAACTAATATACAAGAGTTACAGAGGAGAAAGATAGAGGGGAGAGGGGGAGAGGGAGGGAGGGAAGATGTCGAAGATTTAGGTTAGTCTTGATCCTACCCTCTCTAGGGTCTTGTGGTTCAGGTGTTTCCTATAAAGGTCTAGTGAAGATTCAGCCATTTGGTCTGACTTTTAGGAAGTAGAATTTTATGGTACCAATGCCGTTTGGGTCCAGATTACTGTTTTCCACCATTCAATGCCCTCCCCGCCCTCCCTTCCATCCTATTGTCTAGTCCATGAGGTGCTTGCTGAGTATGTAAGGTGTCTTGGGTAGATTCAGGTTAGCTGTTGTAGATGAGTGAGACTATATGTCGATTTTTTTTCTGTAATTGGGTAGTTCACTGAGAATGATCTGTTCCAGGTTCAAACATTTTTCCTCAAATTTCTTTGTGTCATTTTCTCTTACTGCTGTATAGAATTCCATTGAGTAGATATACCACATCTTTGTTATCCATTCTTCTAACTATGGACATCTGGGTTGATTCCACCTTATAGCTATTACTAAATGAGCTGCTACAAACATGGTTGAGCAAACCTCTCTGGCCTTTGGTTTGAAGGTTTTAGGGAAGATGCCCAGTAAGGGTATGACTGGGTCTGTTGGTATTACTATAGTCAGCTTTTTTAGGAATCTCCATATTGCTTTCCAGAGTGGTTAACCATCTGCATTCCCACCAACAGTGAATGAGTGTCCCTGCTTCTCCACATCCTCGCCAGCATTTATTTTCATTTGACCTTTTGATGTTGGCTATCCTTATTGGGGTAAGGTGGAATCTCATAGTTGTTTTAATTTGCATTTCTCTGATGATTAGGGATGATGAACATTTTCTTAGGTGTGTGTTTGCCATTTGTACCTTTTCCTCTGTGAATTGCCTCTTTAACTCTGTGCCCCATTTTGTGAGTGGGGTATTTTTCTTCTTATTGTTTAGACTTTTGAGTTCTTTGTAAATTCTAGAGATAAGGCCTCTATCAGTTGGATAACCTGCACATATTTTCTCCCATTCTGTGCGTATCCTATTGGCTTTGGTTATTATATGCTTGTCTGTATAGAAACTCTTCAGCTTCATATGATCCCAATGGTTGAGTGAAAGTTTAAGAACTTGAGCCACTGGGGTTTTATTCAGGAAGTCTTTTTCCATTCCTATATCATGGAAAGAACTTCCTAAATTTTCTTCCACTAGTTTTTGAGTTTCTGGTCTTATGTTAAGGTCTTTTATCCATTTGGATTTAAGTGTTGTGCATGGTGAAATGTGTGGATCAGGTTTTAGTTTCCTGCATGTGGTTATCCAGTTTGTCCAGCACCACTTGTTGAAGATGCTATCTTTTTTCCAGTCTATATTTTTTGGGCCTTTGTCAAATATCAAGTAGCTATAGTTGCTTGGCCCAAAATCCGGGTCCTCAAGTCTATTCCATTGGTCTATACTCCTGTTTTTATGCCAGTACCATGCTGTTTTTATTACTATGGATTTGTAGTATAACTTTGTATCGGGTATGGTGATGCCACCAGAGGTATTTCTTTTGCTGAGGATATGTTTGGATATGTGAGGCCTTCTGCCTTTCCATATGAAATTTGAGATCATTTTTTCTATGTCTGTGAAGAACACTGTAGGGATTTTAATTGGAATTGCGTTAAATCTATATATTGCCTTTGGTAGGATTGTCATCTTCACAATGTTAATTCTGCCTATCCAGGAGCATGGGAGGTCTTTCCATCTTTTCAAGTCCTCCTCAATTTCTTTTTTAGGAGTTTTTATATTTTCGTTGTATAGATCTTTTACTTCCTTGGTTAACGTTATTCCCAGGTATTTTATTTTTTTTTGTTGCTATTGAAAATGGGACTATGTCCTTTATTTCTTTTTCTGTGTCTTTGTCATTTGCATACACAAATGCTTCCGATTTTTGTGCATTGATTTTGTATCCTGCTACCTTGCTATAGGAGTTAATCACCTTCAGGAGTTTTGGGATGGAGTGTCTCGGGTCTCTGACATATACAATCATGTCATCAGCGAATAGAGCTAACTTAACTTCTTCCTTTCCAAATTGTATCCCTTTTCTTTCCTTCTCCTGCCTTATTGCTTGGGCTAGGACTTCCAGAACTATATTGAAAAGCAGAGGTGAGAGAGGACATCCCTGTCTTGTTCCTGATCTCAATAGGAATTCCTCCAGTCTCTCTCCATTAAGTATTATTTGGGCCTTTGGAGCTTTGTATATTGCCTTTATTATGTTAAGATGTGGACCGGCCATGCCGATTCTCTCCAATGTTTTGATCATGAAGTGATGTTGTATCTTGTAAAAGGCCTTTTGTGGATCTATCGAAATGAACATGTGGTTTTTATGTTTAAGCTTGTTTATGTGGTGAATTACATTGACCAAATTTCATATGTTGAACCACCCTTGTGTTCCTGGCATAAATCCCACTTGGTCAAGGTGGATAATGCTTTTGATGTGTTGTTGGATTGGGTTTGTGAGTATTTTGTTGAGGATCTTTGCATCTATGTTCATTAGAGATATGGGACGGTAGTTTTTTTTCTTGTGACATTTCTGCCTGGTTTTGGGATCGGGGTGATACTAGCTTCATGGAAGGAGTTTGGTAGCTTTCCCTGTTCTTCAATGGTGTGGCACAGTTTTAGAAAGATTGGTTTGAGTTCTTCCATGCAGGTTTGATAAAATTCGGCTGGGATTCCATCTGGTCCTGGACTCTTCTTTTTTGGGAGTTTTTTTTTTAATTGCTTTTTTAATCTCCGTGAGTGTGATGGGTTCATTAAGGTGATTAATCTGCTCTGAGTTTAGCTTTGGTAGATGATATGCATCCAGGAATTTATCCATCTCCTCCAAATTTGCCTGTTTTGTGGAGTAGAGGTTTTTGAAATAAGTCCTGATGATTCTGCCGATTTCACTTATGTCTGTTGTGATCTCTCCTTTTTCATTTTGAGTTTTGTTAATTTGGAGTCTCTCCTTTTTTTGCTTGATCAAATTGGCCAGGGGTTTGTCAATCTTGTTTATTTTTTCAAAGAACCAGCTCTTTGTTTTGTCAATTGCCTTAATTGTTTCCTTGGTTTCCAACTCATTAATTTCTGCTCTGATTTTAATTATTTCTTTCCTTCTGGAGCTCTTTGGGTTGGATTTTTCTTGTTTTTCCAATGCCTTTATGTGGATGGTTAGGCTATTCATTTGGGATCTTTCTGTCTTTTTTATGAAGGCATTGAGTTCTATGAATTTCATCCTGAGGACTGCCTTCATTTTGTCCCATAAGTTTTGATATGATGTGTTCTCATTGTCATTCAATTCCAGGAATTTTGCAATTTCATTTTTTATTTCATCCACTATCCATTTATTGTTTAAGAGTGTGCTATTCAGGTTCCAGTTGCCATTTGGGTTCTTTTTGGTTTTTTTTGTTGTTGATATCTAGGAATATAGCATTATGATCTGATATCATGCAGGGAATTATGTCGATTTTCCTAAATATGTGGAGGCTATCTTTGTGACTCAGTATATGGTCTATTTCAGAGGATGTTCCATGGGCTGCTGAGAAGAATGTGTAGTCTGTGGATTTGGGATGGAAAGTTCTGTAGATGTCTGTTAGGTCTAAAAGCTCTATGGTTTTGTTGAGCTCTCTGACTTCCCTGTTGAGCTTCTGTTTGGATGATCTGTCTATTACTGATAATGGTGTGTTAAAGTCCCCAGCTATGATGGTGTTGGTGGTTATTTCTGCTTTATTGTCAAGTAGGTTTTGTTTTATGAACTGCGGTGTCCCTGTGTTTGGTGCATACAGATTTATGATTGTAATATCCTCTTGATGGACTGTTCCCTTTACAAGTAGGAAGTAGCCTTCTTTGTCTTTTTTGATTGTTTTTGGTTTGAAGTCAACTTTATCTGATATTAATATAGCTACACCTGCTTGTTTCTTATTCCCATTTGTTTGGAATATTGTTTTCCACCCTTTCACCCTGAGGAGGTTTCTGTCTTTAGGGGTAAGATGGGTTTCTTGAAGGCAGCAGATTGAGGGGTCTAATTTTTTGATCCACCCTGTTAGCTTGTGTCTCTTGATGGGTGAATTAAGGCCATTAATATTTAGGATTATGACTGTGAGATTTGATTTGACCCCTGCCATGTTGTGGTGGTAGAGGTGTGTTGGCATTTCCATGGAATTTAATTTTTTTTTCTGTCTACTCTGGGTTTGGTTGCTGTGATCTGCTTCTTGTAGGTATTTGTGTTTGGTTATTTGTTTCTTCTCTGTGGAGAATTTCCTGTAATACTTTCTGTAGGTTTCATTTTGTGTTCATATAATTGTAAAGCTGAGCTTTGTCATGGAAAGTTTTCCTTTCACCATGTATTATAAGGGAGACTTTTGCCACGTAGAGTAGTTTGGTTGGAAGCCATAGTTACTTAAAGTTTGGAGAGTTTCATTCAAGGCCCTTCTAGATTTCAGGGTTTCTATTGAGAAGTCTGAAATAATTCTGATGGGGTTCCCTTTGAAAATGATGTGCAGTTTTTCCCTAGCTGCTTTTAGGATTTTCTCTTTGGTGTCAATATTTGTCGTCTTAATGATAATATGACTTGGTGAGTTTCTCCTTGGGTCTAGTCTGTTAGGAGTTCTGTTTGCTTCTTGTATCTTGATTGGCCTTTCTTTTAAGAGATGGAGGAAGTTTTCTTCAATTATTGTGTTAAATAGGTTCTCCATGCCTTTGGTCTGAAATTCTTCTCCTTCTGGTATTCCAATGATTCTGATGTTAGGACGTTTAAGTGTATCCCACTATTCTCTCATGTTCTGTTCACAGGAACTTTTGAATTTATTGAAATTTTTGGACTCTCGAACTGTTTCTTCCATCCTGTCTTCCAGATCAGAGTTTCTATCTTCCACTTCGCTGACTCTATTCTTGAGGGCCTCAAGTGAGTATTGGACTTGTTCAATTAAGTTTGCATTTTCTACTACTTTCCTATGTATCACTTCCATTGCTCTGTCCAGCTCCCTTTCACCTCATTTTTTTATTTTCTTGATGATTCTTAGAAATCATCCTTGCATTTCTTTATGTTTTCATTTAGTGTGGCCTGCTGATTTTTAAGTTCCTCTTTTTTTTTCACTCTCCCTCAACTCTCTTAGCTCTCTTTGAATTCCTTCCAGTGTCTTATCATATTGCTCTAGCTTAGTGATGGTAGCATCCACACGATTATCTGTCCTTAGTAGCTTTCCTGCCAGTTCTAGCAGTAGGTTGTTCAAGGTTGCATTATTCATAGCTTCTACTTTATATTCTGATCCTAAACACTCTTCTTCTTTTGGTTAGATGTAATCCTTATTGGACTGGGTGATCTGTCTGGATTTTCTTGCATTTTATTTTTCATGTTATTTCTTTTGCGCTGTGGTCTACCCATGTCAGTGTATGGGCAGGTAGGTGGGTGGAGCAGCCTGGTATCTAGCTTAATGAGAATCCAAGGCAGCCTGGGACAGTTATAAGTAGCCTGGGTTTTTGCTCTCTCTTTCCAAAGCTGCCTATCTATAGTCTGACAGGGGCTCCAAAGTTGCCTGAATTCTCACCCAGTAATGCACCAAAGCTGCCTGCCTTTTAGTTTGGAAACAGACTGAGGCAGCAAGCCCTGAAGCTACCCAAACTCTGGCTGGGAATACTGGGACTTTCAGACTCTCTGAGCTCTCTGCCTCAGGGGAGTGGGGGATGGGTAGCGATGGACAGGTAGGGGATGGCGCCTGAGCTGATGCTAGTGATTCAGTGTGGACTTGTGTGGCCCTTGCTATGGGACTGGGCCTGCTGCACGCGCATTTGTAGTGCAGAGGCAGCTGATGCAGGCCCGGGATCAGGATATAGCAGAGGCTGGCCAGCAGGCAAGCTATTGGAGCACAGCAGCAGAGGGTCTGGCAGCAGCTTAATCAAGGCAGAGGTGGCCCCTGTGGGCGTGGGAACCGAGCACAGCATGGCTGGCCAACATGCACGATCAGAGCACAAAGGTGGAGATCCCCTCTCGTCAGCACAGCGGGCTGGCAGGCGTGCGATGTGCTGGCGGTCACGTGAACAGAGCACAGCAGCGCAGTGAGGGGCTCAGGGCATGGGGTGGGGGGAGTGGGGCGTGGCGGCGGTATCTGTGGGGGTAGACTACTCACTCGAGGGGGGATGCGTGCTTCCCTGTTTTTCTCCACTTTGTGCCCTGCCACTGTCAAGATGACCCTGATAAGCCTTAATTTCTTGCCTTTCTTTGCCCGTGGAGCGCGGGGGGTGCGGGACGAGCGGGCAGCGCGGGGAGTGCTGGGGTGGGGCGCGCAGGCCGGGTAGCGCCGGGTTGCGCCGGGGGGCACAGGGATGTGTGCTTCCCTGTTTTTCCCTACTCTGTGCCCTCCCACTGGCAAAGAGACCCTGTTAGCCCTTAATTTCTTGCCTTTTTCTCCCTGGTATCTGGAGTGCAGCTAGGCGGTCGCCATCTTGGCCGGAAGTCCAGCTCTGACATTCTTTCCACCCCCTCTTCTGCAAAATTTCCCTGAGGCATGTTGGGTTCATTTTTGGTCTGCTTCAGTGATGAGGTGTTGGGGGCCTCCTAGGCTCTGGCTCTTGTTTGCCTTTTTATTGTTATTCATTTATTTACTAAGTTCTTTGTAGATTCTAGATATGAAACTTCTCTCTGTGGTATAGCTGGCAAAATTTTTCTCCCATTCACTGGGTAATCTATTGGCTCTGTTTAAGATATGTTTGTGCAAAAGCTTTTTAGTTTCATGAGATCCCATTGGTTGAATGATTGTTTAATTTCCTGGGCTACTTTGGTTTTGTTCAGGAAGTTCCTCTTATTTTTTTTTCTTCCAGTAGAAGAGTTTCAGGTATTATATTGAGGCCTTTAATCCATTTGGACTTGATTTTTGTGTGTGATGAGATGGGTGGGTCTAGTTTCATTTTCATTTTTTTGTTTTACATGTGGCTATCTAATTTGGCCAGCACTATTTGCTGAAGATGCTGTTATTTTCTCCAATTTACATTTTAAAAAGTTTTTTTTTAATTTATTTGAGAGTGACAGACAGAAAGAGAAAGAGGCAGATAGAGAGCGAGAGAAAGAATGAGCACACCAGGGCCTGTGGCCACTGCAAACAAACCCCCTGTGCATCTGGCTTACATGGGTCCTGGGGAATCGAGCCTCAATCCGAGGTCCTTAGGCTTCACAGGCAAGCGCTTAACCCCTAAGCCATCTCTCCAGCCCTCACCAATCTACTTTATTGGCACCTTTATCAAAGATCAAGGGGCTGGAGATATGGTTTAGTGGTTAAGACACTTGCCTGTGAAGCCTAAGGACCCAGGTTCAATTCTCCAGGTCCCACATTAGCCAGATGCACACCATTGGCACACACATCTGGAATTCATTTGCAGTGGCTAGAGGCCTGGGTGTGCCCATTCTCTCTCTCTCTTTCTCCCTCTGTCCCTCTGTATCTAATAAATAAATAAATAAAATGATTTTAAAAATTGAAAAAAAAATCAAGTAGCTTAAGTTACTTAATTTAATGTCTAGGTCTTCAAGTCAGTTACGTTGGTCTATGTTTCTGTTTTTATGCCAATACAATGCTGTTTCTGTTGCTATGTTTGTTTGTTTTTTTTAATTTTTATTAGCATTTTCCATGATTATAAAAAAGAATATCCCATGGTAATTCCCTCTACTATGGTTTTGTAATATAGCTTCAGATTGGGTATAGTGTTACTTCCAGAGGTGTTTCTTTTGCTGAGGTTATGTTTGGATATCTGAAGCCTGCTCCTATTCCATATTGTATTAGTTTGGGTTCTCTAGAGGAACAGCACTGATAGAATTAACTTTATTATAAGGGAATTTATTGGATTAGCTTATAGCAGTCCAACAATAGCAATTTGCAGGCCTGAGCATCAAGGAACCTGGTAGTTGCTCAGTCCAAAAAGCTGGATTCCTCAGCAGTCCCAATCCAGCACTGAAGGCCTGGAGGCTTCCTGGAGAGCTGCTGCGCTTCAGTTCATGCTGGTCTTCAGTCCACACTGGAAAGCAGCAAGCATCAAGCAGTGAACAGTCAGGTAGAAGGAGGAAATATTTTCCTGCTCTGAGCTTCCATAGATAAATCCTTCCCCCCTCCACGAGGGGCCACCCACTTTGGGGGAAAGTTTCCTTCTTTAGTTAATCCTTGCTGGAAGCAAACTCAGAGAGAGACCTACTTATGGGTAATATCTGTAGATTCCTAAACAGAATAAGTGGACACAAAACTTAACCAACACAAGTCCACCCCTTGTCAACTTAACACCAAACCATATCTCATTACAACATACTAAATTTCCAAATGAAGACAGTAACAATGTCATAATTCTGCCTAACACGATAAAACTATCCTATGTACAACCAGAAACACAAAGCAACACAAACATAATGCAAGGTTCCTTGTGAAATGTTTAGTCTCCAATGTAATAACTAAAATATAAATTCATCAGTGGTTAGTGATATAATCTTAATTAGTATTAATTACCTAACAAAGAAATAGAAGAAAAATAAAAGCATCTTAATATTGGTGTAGATATGTACAAACACTTTTCATAAGTTAGGACAGTAACACTCATGGCTTTTACAGTCCTCATTTGTATAACTGGTCATGTGGCCTTAACTGGTATTTGTAACTAACTTCTTCTATTACCCATTCTATATTTCTTCCACCTTCAGCAAATACCTCAGCAGGTCTTGGTTCTTTACCTGGAGTGGTGAACCATATCTTCATTCTTGAAAGATCTGGGCCATTTATCACACTGTTTTAATTGGATTGCTATAATTGTCCATTGACTTTGATAACAAGGCATGGTAACACAAAGAAATGCCCTAAAGGATCTCCTGCACTCCAGACATAATCTTCCTTACCTCCATTGTGGAGGAGCAGTCCAATTTCCTCCTGGTAGTCTGGATCAATCACCTCTGCTACCACTATAACTCCTTTCTCAGACTGTTCACTCAAAGGCATCAGGAGCCCAATGTGGCCAGGGGAAAGTCTTAGCTTCCAGTTCAATGGAATGTTCTTTGTGTCTCCTGGCAAAAGCACTACCATCTCTGGAACCTTTAAGCCAGTAGAACATAAGGTTGCAGGAACAGGAAGCAAAAATTTGGCTAATGAGTCACTTGGGATGATGGTTGGTGGAACCATTCCTATTTCCACACCTTGATTCCTGGACCCATAAGCCTGTGCTATAGAAGAAATGGTACTATATATAGATCACTGATTCAGAGCATATACAGCCTGCTGGAGGACACTCAGCAGCAGCCATAGCCAGGTCAGCCTCAGTTAGTGGAAGTCCATGTAGTTGGGCTCATTTATAACCTGCATCTCTACCACTGTGGCCACGTTTTTAATGGGCCCACTTGAAAATAACAAGAATTGCTGAGGAAAGAGGTAGATTACTATTCACAGAATGGGTCAGCTTATCTACTTGATTATTAAAGTCACTCTCTGATGAGGTCACCTTCTGATGACCATTAATATGGGACACAAGTATCCTTATATCTGCTGACCATTCAGATACCTCTATCCACATACACCTTCCCCAAATATACTGCTCAAAAGTTTTCCAATTGTGCTCCTTCCAAGATCTGGACCATCCAGCCAAACCATTGGCCACTGCCCATGAATCAGTGTATAAGTGTACATCTGCCATTTTTCCTTCCAAGCAAAATGCACAACCATGTGCACTGCCTGATGTTCCACCCATTGTGAAAACTTCCCTCCACCACAGTCCTTCAGGGTTGTTCCAGGGCTGTAGGGCTGTAGCACTGCAGCTGTCCACTTCTGGGATGTGCCTGCATAATGTGCTGAACCATCTGTAAACCATGCCCTAGTCCTCTCCTCCACAGTCAGTTGATCATAGGGAACAACCCATGATGCCATAGATGCATGTATGCTTGGGGACAGAAGGCACTGTGACAGGAGTAGAAACCATAGGCCTTTGGGCAAATTCCTACTTGTGCCTTCAGGGCCTGCTCGAGCCTGATCACATATATACCACTTCCACTTGATGATGGATTGCTGCTGTGCACTTCCAACTTTACGGCCTGGTGGGTCAGGTAACACTTGGGGAGCTCAAGTCACATAGTAACTTGATGGCCCATTGTCAAGTCATCAGTTTCTACTAAGGCCCAATAGCAAGGCAAGAACTGTTTTTCAAAGGGAGAATAATTGTCTGCAGATGACAGGAGGGCCTTGCTCCAGAATCTCAAGGGCCGCTGCTGTGATTCATCTACAGGGTCCTGCCAAAGGCTCCAAAGAGCATCCCTATCTGCCATGGAAACCTCAAGTATCATTTGATCTGCTGGATCATATGGCCAAATTGGCCAAGCAGCCCATACAGCAGCATGGACCTGTGGAAGAGCCTTCTCTTGTTCAGGGCCCATTGAAAACTAGCAGCTATATGAGTAACTTGGTACATGAGATGGAGTAACATACCCATTTAATTATAATTGACCTGCTTTTACCATTCACATTTCCAAGGCAGCAAACTAAAAATCATGACCACAAACCAATAATTCCTTTTTCGTTTCTAATATACCAATCTACCTAGCACAACCTGTCCTTTTAAGATCAATGTGCATTTACATAGAGTCCTTCTCTACTTAAGAAGGCTTGATGGCTGTAACATGGTTGGTTTTATGTTACAGTTACCCTTTTACCCTGTTCTTATGGTTCTGTATATTTCTTACAAAACACTGCAAGGGTGTCAGTTAAGGGGATTTGGGTGAATTATTTAAATGTATTGCCCATACTATTACTCAATTCTAAGATAATGAACTCCACAATACAATTTCTGGTTAAGAAGTATTGCTTATCCACCAGTTTCATTCCAATGTTCAGTGCTTTCCATATTCTTCTGCTCTTATATTTTAAAGGTACTCAAATTAGATGCTACTATGAAAAGAATGCCTGAATTTTCCATGGTTTCTCTCTACTGAATTCAGGACTCTGTCTTGACCTTTGCTTTTATTCTTAGAAGGCAATAAGGGGCAAAACAGATAAAATTAAACTTATGCTAAATGCTACTGAAGAATTTTCCAGTACAAAGTCCCACAGTTTTTGTACTGGAAGGCTTCACCTCTTTGGGGAAGCACATGCCATGGAAAATTTTCAGGAATAAAGGAGAAGTTGAAGAAACAAAATTGTTAGGATCATTTCCCTTAAAACTATGTTTAGCAGACATGCAAGATTTATGGTCCACTGGTACATCATGATATAGTCAGATTGATTTAGGATTATACAATGTAGATATTTTCCTGTTCCTCCAATTCAGTCATATCTTAGCTGCTATGAGTTTTAGTAAATAAATTATTATAAAACCTTCACTTCTGGGCTGGGTGTGGTGGCACACACATTTAATTCCAGCACTTGGGAGGCAGAATTAGGAGGATCACCACTAGTTCAAGGCCACTCTGAGACTACATAGTTAATTCCAGTTTAGCCTGGGCCAGAGTGAGACCCTACTTTGAAAAACCAAAAACCAAAAACCAAAAACCAAAAATGAAAAAAAAAAAAAAAAACCTTCATTTTATTGGTTATCCATCAGAAATAATTGTGTTATACTCAAATTCTCTCTTATGTGAAAACAGAAAAGAATATCCCATCATGAATATAAAAACATGTATTCTATTCCATATTCAGAAAAAAATATTCACAATGAAAGAAAACATTTTCTTTAGAGAAAAAAGTGTACATTATAGTCATGAGTAATTTAAGAAAAACTGAAGAATATTCAAAAGTTCCTGTGTTCTGTTTCCTGTCACCACCCTGCAATTTTTCTCTTCATGATCCTTGCTTCTCTACTGTAACTGGGAAGTATCTGGTAAAACTGTGAAAATACATTTACCTGTGGCAGAGACTCTGAGGCACTCATTAAAAGTCTTCTGTCATTTTAAACATTTAGTTTTTTTTTTTTTAATAGAGTTTTCTACAAACCAGTGTTTTAAATTTAGACCTCATTTTCCCTCTAATTTAGATTTTGATACCTTTTAAAAAATTGCTATCATGTGTCCTTCATGTAATCTTCTTAATGTCTTCTTGATTGTTGGCTTTTCTTTTTCTCTCTGTCTTCAGCTATCCAGATCCCTGTCAATTTCTCCAGCCTTCAAAATGACAGGAGACAACTTAAAAAAATTGTTTTGTTTTGTTTATTTATTTGAGAATGACAGAGAGAGAGAGAGAAAGAGAGAGAGAGAGAGAGAGAGAGAGAGAGAGAGAGAGAGCGCCAGGGCCTTCAGCCACTGCAAATAAACTCCAGATGTGTGTGTCCCCTTGTGCATCTGGCTAACGCAGGTCCTGAGGAATCCAGCCTCAAAAGGGAGTCCTTAGGCTTCATAGGCAAGTGCTTAACCACTAAGCCATCTCTCTAGCCAGGTGACAACTTTTAATCTTGGGGAAAATATAATTGGTTCAAAGATCATGATTCTCATAATTTCCCTTTTTTATTATTTTTGTCTAATATTTTGATCAGGAGCTAAGGATTCTTATGTTCAAAACTCTATGATGGCATTCCATTGTAATATATCCATCAAATTAGAGAGAAAAACTTATAACACTGCTTCATATTTTGACTTAATATTTAAAATAATTCCTCCTCATAATACAAGTTTTATTTTATGTAGTTTATTTTTTGACATATTCACACATGGTATTAAGTTTTTGTCATATGTACCTGACATTAATACCTCCCCGTTGTCCCTCTCATTTCCATCATGGAGTGCCAGCAGTTACACCATAAAAGACAATGATTTACCCTCCTCTGGAAACTGTTATTGTCATTAGCTTCCCAAGCCCCTCCCCTACACATTACTCAGTGTGTACTGGCACTGTCCTATGGACATCTTGTGTAAGTGACCACAGCTGCATGAGTGCATGGGCCTTGTCATATCCTGTGACAGTGTTCCCCCATCTCCAGCTCTTATATTCTTTCCATCTAATCTTCCATGATGTTCCTTGAAACCTGGTGGGGATAATGCTTATGTCCAGTGTAGGAGTCTCTAATGTCTTCCCACTGCAAACAACAATAACAACAAAGAGTAAAGGAAGTTTTTTTTTTTTTTTTTTCCTGACAAGAACTGATTTAGGACTATAAAAATAAATGCTTATAAGGCAGTTTGACAACATATCTGTTTAGCAATACAACAATAGCAGCTTCTTTCCTAGGGCCCCAGTCTCCTTGACCATGGGCTTTTGACCTTGTTTTCTCTAACAGGCATGGATTCCATCCCGTGGAATATGCCTCAAAGACAATCAAAAAGTCTGATGATTCTAGGTTCTGTGAAGTTGAAAATCAATATAAATCAGGTCCTATAACAGTCCATGCAACTATTATACTGGAGGGTACATCTTGCCTGGGGGTGTGTATTGAAGAATGCAGCATTCACTACTGAGCGATGTTGTTGATGAGTTTTCTCTCTCAGAAATCTGACTGAAAACCAGTAAGTTAGATGGAAGTTTACTTGATTACCTTATTTTCTGCACCCATTAGGTATGATAGCTTCAGCAATATGGCCTTACCTTTCAGTATGGGTAAATGGCCCAGAATTATGGCAATAGCTTGTATTGTTTTGGGCACCTCAGAGATATCCTTGACCAACAACTCAATGAGTTGCATTCACAAACTATCCTCAATGCTTTATTGGAAGATCTTTATATCCATTATTATTATTATTATAAAAATTAAAAATCATGAGGGATTATGATACATACTTGTAGAAATATCTCTAATCCACTTGCCATGCTTGCTTCATTTGAAGAATGATGAAGGCAAAGACAAGCAATAGACATTATTGTCACAATGTCATATACTAGTAAGAAAACAGAGTAAAAAAGTAAACCTTGAGCAATCTAATTTCAACACTAAGCAATTTCAGGCCATCTAAAAGATAAGAAGTGGAGAGAAAATGACCCTAATTTTCCATGTCTGCAAGAGAATATTTACTTGATAAACCGACCATATTCACAGTCTTGGCCTGCAGTCTCTTTAATAGGAAATCTCTTTTATAATATTTCCACCATGCAGAGCTTGCATGTCCAGAATGTTTGTAAGTGAAGCTCTGGTTGCTTTTCCTTGTCAATTCTTTCCTTAAGTTGCCTCAAAACTCTGTTTCCTTTCATGTTATAACATCCCACTGGCTTTAAAAAAAGCATAAGGCAATGTTTAAATTCAGGTTTGAAGTTGAGCCACATTTATTTTATCATTTCTATTTATTGATGCTTTGGGATAATTCAACAATTCAACAAACTTGCTTTTAAATCTAAGATCTTTTTAAGAAATAATTTCTTACTGTACACAAGCACACACACATATGGAATTGTATGTCCTTTTTCAGAATTAGCAAGTTTTGATTTCATTATATATATATATATATATATATATATATATATATATATATATATATATATTTTCAAGGTAGGGTCTCACTCTCTCACTCTAGCTCAGGCTCATTTGGAATTCACTAAGTAGTCTCAGGGTGGCCTCAAACTCATGGCAATCCTCCTAAATCAACCTCTTGAATGCTTGGATTAAAGGTGTGCACCAACCACCACACCCTGCTTAAATATATAAATTTTAAAGTGCTGTCCAGGAATAGCAAATACTGGTATATACCAGCCTCACCGAGGTAACTGTAAGAGTGACATTCTTTTTGTGGGTTGTGATAGATGCTGACTAAAAAAATGATTATGAGAAGATGCAAGACAAGGTTTATCATAGTGCCCTTTTGAGCTTGACAAGATGAGGACATGCTTTATGGGACAGGAGACAATGAAAATCAGGTATTGGCAATATGACATTACCTAAAATAGAAATATGTCTTCATTGTAACAAAAATGAAAAAAAAATATTAAGATCTCTTAGAAAGAAAAGTTAGCCTGAGATTACCTTAATACTTTTAATCAAACATGGCATGTACATGAAATTTGTCTCATAGAATACATTGGTTAATAAAGTGAAATTTATTAATATTGAGTTATTATTTTTTATTTTAATAGCATAAGTTGCAGCAACTTTAATGTCACAATGTCTAGTAATATTTTTGACTATGGTTAGATCTACATGATTCAAGGATCT
The DNA here is from genome assembly GCF_020740685.1 of Jaculus jaculus. NCBI lineage: Eukaryota > Metazoa > Chordata > Mammalia > Rodentia > Dipodidae > Jaculus > Jaculus jaculus. The sequence goes on along the minus strand of NC_059108.1, from coordinate 94,011,806 downwards.
CAAATAATAATTAACAATTAACTAATTCAATATTTAGTAAATTGAAATAATTTATCATGATAATTTGGTCCTACAAGTACATTTCTCACAAACAATAAGTTTAGTCAAGCTTATTCAGCTCTTCTCTTTTAAAATAATATTTAAAAAATGTTTTCTAGGAAAAATAACATTATTTTTGAACAAGAAAGATTTTATTTTCATATTTTTGTTGAAATACCACATAAACATGATTTCACTTTTATCTGTGGTTGATATAACTAGTGGATTACACTCTAATTCAAATTTGTCAGTGACTTTTTATTGCTTTGCCTTACCATTTATCTTAACTTTAAGAACTAGAATTAAATTTCCCAGAGGTCCCTCATAGATATAAAGATGGCAACATCAGAAATCATTAATTTATGGGGAATGAATGTGCTGAGTGTCAGTGTGGCTCTCTGGAGGACACACAGAAGTGGCAGGGTCAAATAAGCTCAGTCTCTCTTTTTATTAAAACCAATCATTATTCCTTGGGTAATCCATAATGCTGAGACCTTTTCTACATAGTCATTTTGTAGATTTGTGAAGGACATTGTGTAATGTTTTATCAACTTACAGTAAGTACATCCTTAGATGTGAAAGGAGACATAAAAGGGAAGAAAGATCAAAAGTTTCCTTTGTGGGTCTCAGACATTTTCATTTCAATTTTAGGTCATCTTTTACAGAGGGTATCTTTTTCCCATTAACTTTGAGATACTTAATTTGTCTTTCATTCATGGATAATGTAATTTTTCACATAAGTGCTTTAAGAGGGCAATGAGAATAGTATAGAATTAAGTATGTTTTATAAACAACCTGATGATACTTTAGTATTTATAAATTTCTCTTGCTTTATTTTTAATAAACCCAAAAATATTATTTAGTTTTACACTTAAGTTCTGTCAACTTGACGAGCATCAGAGTAAATACGGAATGAAATACATGGGCATGTCTGTGGAGAATATTCTAGACTAGGCTATTTGAGGTGCCACCCTCTGGGTGGCACTATTTGGTGGGCTGGAATCCTGAACTGTGAACAGGAGCTTACAATTTGAGCACTATGCTACAGAGCATCCACTGTGTGTGTGTGACTGTTTGACCGGCTGGAATCCTGAACTCTATGAGGAGATTGCAAGTTGAGCACTAGCATTTGTTGCTCTCTCATTCCTGACTGTGCATTAAATGTGACCAGCTGCTCCATGTTCCTGCTGCCAGCAGAAATAAATGTTTCCTTCTAAAGATGTCTTTTGCAGGCACTTCACCCCAGTAATGAGAGAAATAACTAAATGCATACCCTATTGAAATATTTACTCATTTATGTATGTAAATGTTTCCTTCCTCATTCTAATATTTGACATTTAGACAGCACAATAGTGTACAAAATGAATGGTGAGAATGCAAACATAATATATAAGTTACTGGCATTCATGATCCAAAACTTGGAAATATTTCCAAGAATATGGAAAATCAAAAGAAGGGCTGAGTGGTTGTTATGTTTTTATTACTGGAAACAACTAACACATTAATCTGAATTAAAATAGCAGGTTTAGATGCAGAATTGATATTTCTTTTTTAAAATTTTATTTATCTATTCAGTAGAGAGAGATATATATTTAGAGAGAATGGGCATACCAGGGCCTCTAGCTACTGCAAACCAACTCCAGATGCATGTGCCACCATCTGCATCTAGCTTACGTGGGACCTGGAGAATCTTTGGGCTTTACAGGAATGCACCTTAACCGCTAAGCCATCTCTCCAGCCCCAGAATAGATATTTACTATGTGAATTCTGAACTACAGGGGGTAGGCTCATATTATTTTCCACTTTATTACTCAGAGAGATAACACTGGAGACATACAGTGTCTTTTAGATCTAATAGTTTTCTGTACATTGTCAATCTAGTGTTCTGTTTTTGTGAATTAACGGCTATGATTTCGATATGGTTCAATGTATGCTCCAAGGCTTCACGTATTGCCAATAACACATGAGGTGGGGGGGGGGGGGGCTTTGGGAGGTAATTAGGATTGTACAGGCTCATTTTTGTGGAGCCCATGATTGAATCTTGGTGGTTGTATGAAAGATGAGTTAGACACACACACACACACACACACACACACACACACACACACACACACCCCACATGGCAACACTCCTATCACATACAGTGTGACTTGGAGCTCTGATAGTCAGAAGACCATCATCAAACATGGGTGCTCAGCTTGGACCAGAACCATAAGCAAAATCGAACCTTTCATTTATAACTTATCCATTTTCTGTGAAGAAAGATGTTAGGATTTTTACTTATATTGCATTAAACCTATATATTGCTTTTGGTAAGATTTCCATTTTCACAATGTTAATTCTGCCTATCCAGGATCATGGAAGTCTTTCCATTTTCTCAAGCCCTCCTCAAATTTTGATTACCCTTTCAATCTCAGGGCTTGTGATAGGCTTGCTTAGGAATTTAATCTTGTTTGAGTTTAGCTTTGGTAGATAGAATGTGTTCAGGAAATCATCCATTTCTTCCATATTATCCAATTTTGTAGAGTAGAGGTTTTTCAAGTAAGTCCTGATGATTCTCCCAATTTCACTTATGTCTGTTATGATCGCTCCTTTTTAATTTTGAATTTTGTTAATCTGAAGCATTTCTTTTTTATTTTTATTTTTTTGCTTGATCAAATTGGCCAGGGGTTTTTCAATCTTTTATTACTTTTTCAAAGAACCAGCTCTTTGTTTCATCAGTGTTCTTAGTTGTTTTCTTAGTTTCCAATTCACTAATTTCTGCTCTGATCTTAATTATTTCTTTCCATCTGGAGCTCTTTGGGTTGGATACTTCTTATGTTTCCAATTCCTTTAGGTGGCTGGGTAGGTTATTGATTTGGGATCTCTGTTTTTGTTATGAAGGCATTTAGTACAGTGAACTTTCCCATGAGGACTGCTGCCTTCATTGTGTCCCATAAGATTTGGCACATTGTGATCTCATTGCCTTTCATTTCTATACATTTTGCAATGTCTTTATTTATTTTTTCTACTACCCACTTATTGCTTAACAGTATGTTGTTCAGTTTCCAGGAGTTGGTTGGGTTCCTGGCATATGTTTTGTTGTTGATTTCTAACAGGACAGCATTGTGATCTGATATCAAGCCGGACATTATGTCAATCCTCCTAAATATATGGTAGCAGTCTTTATGACCCAGTATATGATCTTTTTAAGAGAAGGTTCCATGGGCTGCCAAGAAAAGTATGTAATCTGCAGATTTGGGTTAGAATGTTCTGGAGATGTCCATTAGGTCTAACTGATCTATGGTGATGTCAAGTTCTCTTACATCCCTTTTAATTTTCTGTTTGGATGATCTATTGCTGATAGTGGAGTACTGAAGTCCCAAACTATGATGGTGTTGGTGATTATTTCTCTATTATTGTCAAGTAGGTTTTGTTTTATGAGTTGTGGTGCACCTGTATTTGGTACATAGAGATTAATGATTGTGATATGCTCTTGTTGAATCATTCCCTTGATAAGTAAGAAGTGGCCTTCTTTATCTTTTTTGATTACTTTTGCATTAAAGTCTATTTCATCCAATATAAGTATAGCTACACCTGTTTCTTTCTTATTTTCATTTGATTGGAATATCATTTTCCACCCTTTCACTTTGAGGTGGTGTCTATCTTTAGTGCTAAGGTGGATTTCTTGAAGACAGCAGATTGAGGGGTCTAATTTTCTGATAAACCCCATTAGATTATGTCTCTTGATGGGTGATTTAAGGTCATTAATATTTGGGGGCTCTTCAAGGCTGGGCAGGAATGGTGACAGGGATGCCGATCGCACCCATGGAGCTCTGTGTTGGCGGAAAAGCCTAATATAGAGGATCTAGCCTTCTATCTTGGGGTCACTTGACCTGCAGTTATGCAGGAGGAACCTGCTACTGGAACTGTCGCTAGGATGGCTGCTTGAGGGGATTTTGTAACTGGTGGGATATCCAAGAATGTGGGAATCAGTGGATTCCCTATTTTGCTCCTCCACATCTTCCCATTGTAAGCCTACTAGAATTAGCAAACCCCTAAAGAAAAAAATGCCCCCTAACCTTAAGAGTCTTGAATTTTCTTCCCCATGAACTAAGGCGAATTAGGTGGATGCCATATTGACTGGAAGTGAAGTCTCATTGGGATTTTTAGAGGTTTGCAGATCACAGTAGACCTCCATTGGGTGGGCACAGAGGAGCAAAATAGGTAATCTGCTGACTCCCATGCTCTAAGGTAGCCCAACAGTCCACCAATCCCCTCAAGCTGCTGTCCTAGCTGCATTCACAGTCCCAAGTTCCTCCTGCATGAACTGCATGTTAAGTGGACGAAGACCAGCAGGCTAGCATAGCTCCATGCATCAAGGCCTTCCCACTCAATGCTTCCCCCCACCTCTGTGCACACACCAAGGCCAACAGACTAGCATTCCCCCAGAGGACATCCATGGGTGAATGCCTTCCCACTTGCAACTGTACCCTCCTCCCCCATGCTTCCTTGCACAGACACAGACCAGAAGGCTAGTGTTCCCCCCTCCCAAGGCTTTCCCTCTTTCTCCCTCCCTAGGATTTCCAGCCAGAAGGGGCATCCATGAACCCCCTGCACATCACCTGACCCTCAACAGTCCCACATACATCCCTGCGTGCCTTGTCACAGGACCCATCAGTCCCATCCCTCCTGGTACAGGAGCCCAATTGACCCACTATTCCATCCTCTCATCCCTTAGCATTGAAAAACCACCATACATTCTCATCCTACCCCACACGCCTGTCTGCTTTGTTCCATACCCCTCAGTCCCTGTCCTTTCAGGC